>NC_091346.1:12396841-12475465 GCF_038502225.1 Cherax quadricarinatus | reverse complement strand
ATGAGACAGATTCCCCGAGTTATTTTTAAGTGACTTTGTAATCTCAGTGACTTCCGTGGGCTCAGTTGGTGCAAGATAGAAGGAATTAGGGAAATTCCCATCTAGGTAGTCCCTGGCATGGGCATTGGTATGTGGGATTTTACTGGCGAGATTAGATCCTATGGTTGAGAAGAAGTCGTTTATCTTGTTAGCAGTGTCAGTGAGATGTAGTGGTGTTTCATTAGGTTTAGTTAGGACAATATTCTTGGTTTTTCTCAGTTTGTGGGTCCCTAGAATCTGAGAGAGTGTTTTCCAGGTCTTTTTTATATCTCCTCTAGTGTCTGTGAATCTGCTGGAGTAGTATAGTTGTTTGGCTTTCTTTATTACTTTTGTGAGAGCTGATGAATAGTGTTTAAGAATATCTTTGTGTATTAAGCCCTGTCTATATTGCTTTTCATATTGGTGTTTCTTGTCAATGGATTTCAGAATGGTGCTGGTTAGCCATGGGCAACCAAGCCGTTTGTTTGTGATCTGTTTTGTTTTTATAGGACAATGTTTGTTGTATAGTCTAAGTAATTTGTTAAGAAAAATGTCTGTCCAGTCATCAATACCATTGGCCTTGGAGAATTCTGTAGGCCAATCAACAGTCTCTAGGTCAGCTGTGAACTTCCTTACTGAGGCCTCGTCATGGAGTCTAAATGAGACTTTGTTGTATTCAAGTGGTGGTTTACTAATGTTTGTCAGGAGGAAGGTAGGGTAGTGGTCTGTAGTGCTATCTGTGATTATCCCTGATTTAAGGGGGGCTAGTATATTGGTCCATATGTGGTCTATTATGGTTGCACTTGTCTCAGTGAGCCTGGTTGGTTTAGTTATTGTTGGTATGAGAAGTGTGTTGTTCATATTGTTGATGAAATCAGTTACAGGCTGATCATCTAGTAAGCCAAGGTTGATGTTGAAGTCTCCAGCTAAGAGAAGGTGGTGCTTATTCATTTGTCTGTTTGTTATTAGTGACTTTAATTTCTCACTGAAATTTGGGATGTTTGTGTGAGGTATCCGGTAAATGGCACCGATTGTTATAGGTGTCTTAAGGTTTTTTACAGTAAAATTAGCAAAAATGTATTCCCCATATTCATCACTAAAGCAAGTGGTGCTAATACAAGATAATTGGTTAGAGTAATAGATTGCAATACCACCCCCAACTTGGTTTGGTCTGCAGTTGTGAATTGCTGTGTATCCTGGTAGAGGGTAGATATCTATTGTGTCCTGCTTAAGCCAGGTCTCAGTAAGAATAATGCAGGAGAAGGGTGTCTTTAGTGATTCAAGGAGTGCCAGGAGGTCATCATAGTGTTTGCTTAAGGACCTGATGTTGTAGTTAAGTACTGATAGACTATTAGCGTTGTTTAGGATAGTGCTGGCTTGTGTTGCTGTGTAATAAAGGCAGTTTTTTCCAATAGGTTTTGATTGGGTGTCAGATTATGGAGGTTTAGATCAGGGTCAACGTGATCAATCATCTTCTAGGTTTAAATTATGGTTATTTATATCTTGAGTTGTGTTGAGTTCTAGTACTGATATCTGTAGTGGTAGGAAGTTTGGACAAGTATCAGAGCTGCCTCCTGGTGTTATTACTGCAACAATATTATTTGCTATATTCCTCCATTTTAGGTGCCTTAAGTTGAAATCCCCCAGGAGCAAGATGTCGGGTGCAGGAGCTGGAAGATTTTCCAGACAGTGGTCAATTTTTAACAGCTGTTCCTGGAATTGCTGGGATGTTGCATCCGGAGGCTTGTTTACCTGGAGTTTACCTGGAGAGAGTTTCGGGGGTCAACGCCCCCGCGGCCCGGTCTGTGACCAGGCCTCCTGGTGGATCAGCGCCTGATCAACCAGGCTGTTGCTGCTGGCTGCACGCAAACCAACGTACGAGCCACAGCCCGGCTGATCAGGAACTGCCTTTAGGTGCTTGTCCAGTGCCAGCTTGAAGACTGCCAGGGGTCTGTTGGTAATCCCCCTTATGTGTGCTGGGAGGCAGTTGAAGACTACCACAATGACTAGGTTTTGGTTCTCGACCTTGACTGCTAAAACTTCCACTACATCATATGAGGCATTTAGCAGTTCTGTGCAAACAAGTGACTCTGCAATGTACAGGCCAACCCCCCCCCCCTTTTGCCTGTTCACTCTGTCACATCTGTATAGGTTGTAACCTGGGATCTATATTTCGTTGTCCAAGTGATCCTTTATGTGGGTCTCAGTGAAAGCCGCGAACATTGCCTTTGCCTCTGCAAGCAGTCCACGGATGAAAGGTATTTTGTTGTTTGTTTCTGGCTTTAGACCCTGTATATTTGCAAAGAAGAATGTCATCGGACTGGTGGTATTGTTGGTACTGGGGCGGGATTCTTTTCTGGCATTAGTATCTGTATCTGTTGGTTTGGAGTGGAGGCCATCGACTGTGGTTCCACTCCAGGAATGACTGGATTTGGTGTACGATTTCTGCCATTTCCTGCCAGTTTTTTTCGTTCCTGGCACTAAAAAACCTCTCCCTCTTGAGTGGCTGTGGGTACCCAGGTTTTCCCATGGCCTGGATGTTTTGTATCTTTTTGTACCCTTTAGATGGTGTGCCTGGCAATTTAAGTTATAGCACAGTCTTTCCTGTACTGAAGAGGTACACATTTCAGGGTGAAAAAGCTTACAGGAAGGGAGTTTGCATTTTCCTGTTGTCATATGGGCATGGCATTATCTAGGGTGGTCATAGTTGCACGTCCCGTCTGTTTTTCCAGATTTCCCATGTCTGCAGATACCAAGTGCATAGTAAAGTCCGAGGCAGCTACGGTGAAAAGCTCTGTTCCACAAGGCACAGTACTCGCTCCCATCTTGTTCCTCATCCTCATATCCGACATAGACAAGGAAGTCAGCCACAGCACCGTGTCTTCCTTTGCAGATGACACCCGAATATGCATGACAGTGTCTTCCATTGCAGACACTGCAAGGCTCCAGGCGGACATCAACCAAATCTTTCAGTGGGCTGCAGAAAACAATATGAAGTTCAACGATGAGAAATTTCAATTACTCAGATATGGTAAACATGAGGAAATTAAATCTTCATCAGAGTACAAAACATATTCTGGCCACAAAATAGAGCGAAACACCAACGTTAAAGACCTGGGAGTGATCATGTCGGAGGATCTCACCTTCAAGGACGATAACATTGTATCAATCGCATCTGCTAGAAAAATGACAGGATGGATAATGAGAACCTTCAAAACTAGGGAGGCCAAGCCCATGATGACACTCTTTAGGTCACTTGTTCTATCTAGGCTGGAATATTGCTGCACACTAACAGCACCTTTCAAGGCAGGTGAAATTGCCGACCTAGAAAATGTACAGAGAACTTTCACGGCGCGCATAACGGAGATAAAACACCTCAATTACTGGGAGCGCTTGAGGTTCCTAAACCTGTATTCCCTGGAACGCAGGAGGGAGAGATACATGATTATATACACCTGGAAAATCCTAGAGGGACTAGTACCGAACTTGCACACGAAAATCACTCACTACGAAAGCAAAAGACCTGGCAGACGATGCACCATCCCCCCAATGATAAGCAGGGGTGCCACTAGCACGTTAAGAGACCATACAATAAGTGTCAGGGGCCCGAGACTGTTCAACTGCCTCCCAGCACACATAAGGGGGATTACCGACAGACCCCTGGCAGTCTTCAAGCTGGCACTGGACAAGCACCTAAAGCCAGTTCCTGATCAGCCGGGCTGTGGCTCGTACGTTGGTTTGCGTGCAGCCAGCAGCAACAGCCTGGTTGATCAGGCTCTGATCCACCAGGAGGCCTGGTCACAGACCGGGCCGCGGGGGCGTTGACCCCCGGAACTCTCTCCAGGTAAACTCCAGGTATGTGCACAGGCTTGGTTTCCGTTTGCCTTGGGTTTCTGTGACTGCATTTGATATTGCGAACAGAACCGTTATACTACATGAACTAGCCAAAATGAATATTGGTGGTAGCTTACTCTGCTGGATAATAGGATACCTGTCAAATAGAGTATCCTCTGTCATTTACCAAGGCTTCAGAAGTGATTCTAAAGAAATGTCTTTAGGTACACCGCAGGGAGGAGTTCGTAGTCCCATGCTATTTAATATTCTGATTAATGCTGTCCTAAATGCTCTACCTGCCTCACCTAAACATATAGCTATAAGCTATGCTGATGATATCATGATCCATACAACAGGGCATAAGAAGAATACCATTCTTAATGAAGTTCAAGCAATTTGTAATCGACTAGGCCTCATAATATCTTCCTCTAAAACTAAGATATTAACAAGCAAACGACATCCCCCACCCATCTATTTGCAGGGTGAAATAATTAGCTACGTTAAAACTTACAGATATCTTGGTGTAGATGTACCATTTAACAAATCCACTATACCACAACTAAACAAGAAATGTAAAGCTAGGCTAAATGCTCTCAAAGCTGTTGCTGGCTACAATCCCAACTATGGTGCTAATGTGAGAATCGTGAGAATGATGTACATAGCCTATGTTAGGTCCTTAAATGATTATGCTGCTCCCATGTTGATATTAGCTAGAGAAAGTTCTCTCCGACCCTTGGAGTTAATGCAAAATGAAGCTCTCAGGATTATTCTTGGCTGTCCCAGATCTACAAAAGTTCTTAACATGAGGAAGGAGCTTGGTATTTCTAGTATCAGTGATAGGATTGTTGAAATTAACACTGTACTCGGTATTAGAATGTTGAGAAACGAACCAGACACTGTCACGGTGAATCTTACCAAGTGTCTAGAGGTAAATACACACAGATCTAAATGGATTGTGAAAACGTGCAATTGCATTAAGTTTTATAACCTGCATGAACTGTATCACTGTAGGCAACAAGAGCATTTCACCCCTCCATGGAAGATGTGTTCATTTAATATCACATACCTACAAGTCCCTCCCAAGAAGCTCTTTGCTAGTAATCCCTTCCTTAAATCTCTTGTTAGAGCAACTGCTCAAGAAGAAATTTCTCACCTAGCTGGTAGTAACAAGTTATCACAAGTTATATACACTGATGGATCTAAACAGGAGTCCTCTGGCAGGGCTGCATCTGCTCTTGTTGCCACCTCCCTAGTTAAGAACGATAATAAATTTGTTGAATTAGGCATAATAATTAACAACTGGGCGTGTACACTGCAAACTGAATTGTTTGCAATCCTAATGGCGCTAAAGCTAACCTATGACACTGAGCTTGACTCTATCATCATTACTGATTCTATGTCATCATTGAAGGCTCTTGGCTCATATAATGACTCCAACAACATGCTCATTGGGGAAGCCAGGTATAGATACTCAAAAATTAGGGACAAAGGAATTAATGTACAATTGCCATGGATCCCATCACACATTGGATTACTCCTTCATGATAAAGTTGATATGATAGCCAAGAAGAGTTTCCAGAAGGAGAATGTAGAATATAACTTTGGTATAACTGTGTCTAGCATTAGGAATAATATTAAGAGAGAAGTAAATAATGAAAATGATTGTTATAGGAATGCAGTTAGAAGCCTGAGTAGATCTATAACCCACTATGATAACATGAACGTAGATAAGTATGTTTATGGAGCAACTTGCAATGTGAACAGACTGACTGATGTTGTAGTGGCCAGGCTTAGGCTTGGTTACAAGTACTTCTGGCAGTTTGGGAGACACACAGATGATGATCAAACTATATGTAAATTATGTGATCAGGCATATGGTCACTCTCTTGAATACTATGTGCTTAATTGTTCACTTATTGAGGAATACAGAGACAGACAGTATAATAACCTATGTGACATGTCAAGATATCTTATTAATGAAACTAAGATACCAGATATACTAAGCAAATTTCCTAAATTTGCTTGTAACAGATAAGTGAACTATAGATATGGAGATATAAATCCATATGTATTCCTGTTAACCCTTTGGGGCCTAGTTCCTAGGCCTTTTGTGTATCCATATGCTCTCGCGCTACCGTCCACAGGATGGATATGGGGTGCACAATAAACTAGCCACTTCGGTGGCAAAATTTAAATCTGGCAATTTAAGTTATAGCACAGTCTTTCCTGTACTGAAGAGGTACACATTTCAGGGTGAAAAAGCTTACAGGAAGGGAGTTTGCATTTTCCTGTTGTCATATGGGCATGGCATTTTCTAGGGTGGTCATAGTTGCACGTCCCGTCTGTTTTTCCAGATTTCCCATGTCTGCAGATACCAAGTGCATAATATGTGCACAGGCTTGGTTTCCGTTTGCCTTGGGTTTCTGTGACTGTATTCCCTGTTGGTGCATGTTTCCCTGTCTTATTCATATCCTCCCTAGCACCAACAATGGAGCTCCCACCAGTTGTTTTTGGTAATATATCCTCACTATTGCTAGTGGAGTCCTCTTGTTAGCTATTTCCTGTGGTATTTCTAGTTTGCAATATTGGTTTTATCTTATCTTTGACTACGCTTGTTTCCCCACTACGGCTCCTGTCCCCTATGAGGTCATTTATATGTACTCCTTCCTGCGTATAATTCCCGACTACCTGGACAAAATCTCCAGCTTCACCATTACTGTCTCCCAGGACAGCACCTCCAGCTTCACCATTACTGTCTCCCAGGAGAAGAACTCCAAGTGTTGTTCTCCCAGTTGTCCCCAGTATGTGTTGGGTTGCAAGAGCCCAAAATTCGTTCTGCTGTCATTAACCCCGTTTCGGGCTACATGCTATTATATTCTTCAGATCCTTTACCTGAAGAATCTTTTAATGAAAGTGCGCTTCTTTTGCGCATTGATATACCATATCAACAAGTTTTTATTTGTTCCCCACTGCATTATACTGCAGCTCAGATTTATTTACACAGATGGTTTACAGTTTGTTCCCTCTATTTTACTCCCTCCCATGCATTCTATATGTCTGATATTGTGTTTTTAATTTCTTCTCTACCATCGCCTATCTTGCTGTTGGGTGACTTTAACACTTACCATCACCTGTAGAGAGGGTCCCACTGCAACTCTCGTGGTGATCAGTTGGAGACTCTTCTCGCTTCTTGCAGTGATACTGCTCCTGTGGGGAGCAGCAGCAGGATAATACTGCACCACCTCTCGGGGCCCTTAACAACAACAACAGTTTGGTGTGTGTCATGGGCGCCAACACATGGTGTGTGATTCTCTTCTCTTATATCCATATATTAGTGATGCAGATTACATGGTGAGTTTAAATGTGACCTGTAGTTATAACTTTTCTCTTGACATATGCTAGACATCACCCTCCCTGTAGAAGCAGTTATTAGATGTACTAGTCATTATATTTTGTTGTTGCAGAAGTACTATGAAGATTCTATGTTCAATAAAGCCTAGAGATAAGGCATGTGTTACTATCACAACAATTTATTGAACATAGAATCCTGGGCTACCTGGTGGTGATCCTGCGCTAGACTACATCACAACATCGAGCGTTTACTGAAACCTGAGAGGCTAGACTGTGACCCCAGCTTATCAACGGCTGCTCAGGAATGGAAGCACTGGTTTAAGACTTTCGAAAACTTCTTGGGAGCCCTTCCTAAAAAAGATCTAGATAAACTAAGTTTGCTCATCAATTTTGTGTCACCTAAAATATATGAGGCTATTTCTGAGTGTAATACCTATGATGATGCTATCAAAACCCTCAAATCTCAGTATATTAAACCTACAAATGAAATCTTTGCACGCTATCGCCTTGCAACTCGCCGCCAGCAGGATGATGAATCCTTAGAGGAATACCTTCAAGCACTGAAAATTTTAGGTAAGGACTGTCACTTCCAAGCAGTGACAGCTGCTCAGTATTGTGAAGAGTCCATCAGGGATGCTTTTATCAGTGGCCTGCAATCACCAATAATAAGGCAGCGTTTATTGGAGAATAAAACTCTCGACTTAGCCGCTGCCTTTGACCAGGCAAGAGCTCTAGATTCAGCCCAGAAGAATTCTGAAGTATACAGTACCACTCAGCCTTCTCGAGTGGTAAGTGCTGCAATTCCTGACCAAGACTCTTGCAATGAAGTTACTGTGGAACCTGCCTCAGTGACAGCAGCAGCAGGTACGGTGTGTTTCTTTTGTGGTTTTTCAAGACATCCACGTCAAAAGTGTCCTGCTCGTGAAGCAATGTGCCATAAATGCCACAAGAAAGGTCGCTTTGCTAAAGTATGTCGTGCTAATGCATCAACAAGAGCTAGTGTCTCCACACATTCCAGTGATCATGCGACTCTAGCAACAGTGACTTCTGCGGCTACTCCAAATTCACTGTCAAAGGCAGTGAAAGTATTCATCAAAGGAACAGAAGTAGATGGTCTTATTGATAGTGGCAGCTCAGAGAGTTTCATCAACCATGACTTAGTTAAACGCCACTCCTTGACTGTACATCACTCATCAGGTACCGTTTCCATGGCATCAACATCCCTCTCTATTCAGACCTTAGGGACTTGTAAGGTAAATCTCAGAGTTAATGGAAAGAATTATCAAGATGTACGTTTAGCTATTCTGCCAAAACTGTGCTCTGATGTTATCCTTGGTCAGGACTTTCAGAAGCTGCATGGTAATGTTACCTTAACATATGGAGGTGAACTGCCTCTTGTTGTCTGTGGACTTAGCACTTTAAGGGTAGACCCACCAAAGCTGTTTGCAAATCTTACCGCGGATTGCCATCCTATATCAGCTAAGTCACGCCGCTATTCTTATGAGGATCAGATGTTCATTGAGAAACAAACTCAGAGGCTGCTGAAGGAGGGTATTATAGAACTGAGTAATTCCCCCTGGCGTGCACAGGTTGTTGTTGTTAAGGATGATTATAGGAAACAGAGACTGGCTATCGATTACTCTGAGACAATCAACAAATTTACACTTCTTGATGGGTACCCTCTACCTCGAATTGATGATACAGTGAACAAAATTGCTCAGTACTATGTGTTTAGCACAATTGATCTACAGAGTGCCTATCATCAAGTCCTTATAAGGAATGAAGATAAACCATACACAGCATTTCAGTTTACCATAGTCCCTTTTGGAGTCACCAATGGGGTAGTCTGCTTCCAACGAATTATGGATTCACTCATTCAGGAAGAGCAACTCATGGGAACTTATGTGTATTTAGATAATGTTGCCATTTGTGGCAAGACCCAGGAGGAACATGATGCAAACCTTGATAAGTTTTTGGAAGCCGCCAAGAAGAAAAATATCAGTTACAATGAGGAAAAGTGCACTTTTCCAACTAAAAGGCTTAGCATCCTTGGTTATGTAGTGGAAGGAGGTTCAATATTCCCAGACCCTGAACGACTATGACCTCTACAGGAACTTCCAATGCCTCAAGACAAAAAGTCACTCCGTAGAACTCTTGGTCTCTTTGCTTATTACTCACAATGGATCTACAACTATTCAAGTAAAGTCCACCCATTGAGTGCTACCACATTTCCTGTGACAAAGGAAGCAGAAGCCGCTTTCCATACTCTCAAACAGGACATTGAAAACTCAGTAGTTCAAGCCATTGATGAGTCCCTACCATTCGAAGTGGAAACTGATGCATCTGACATTGCCATTGTTGCAGTCTTATCTCAGGCAGGACGACCAGTAGCCTTCTTTTCGAGAACTTTTCAAGGACCAGAGAAGTGTTACGCTGCTGTAGAAAAGGAAGCCTAGGCCATCATAGAAGCAGTTCGCCACTGGAGGCATTATTTAACTGGAAGACATTTCACCATAAGGACTGACCAACGGTCCGTGATGTATATGTTTGACAAGAAGCACAAAAGTAGGATAAAGAATGACAAGATATTACGCTGGAGGATGGAACTATCGCGTTATGACTTTGATATTCTGTACCGACCGGGTCAAGAGAACATCTCACCTGATGCATTCTCTAGGTCCCACTGTGGAGCAGCATGTCATGATTTGCAATCACTCTCAGCGCTCCACAAGGCTTTGTGTCACCCAGGAGTTACACGCCTGTACCATTTTGTCAAATCAAAGAACATGCCCTACTCAGTGGAAGATGTGCGACAAGTGATCAGAGCATGCAGAGTATGTGCAGAGTGCAAGCCAAACTTTCATCAGCCAGAGAAGACTCATCTCATAAAATCCACCCAGCCTTTCGAGAGACTGAATATAGATTTCAAAGGACCTCTACCAAGCGTAAATCAGAATAGATATTTCCTTAACATAGTAGATGAATATTCAAGATTTCCCTTTGTGTTCCCCTGTGCTAATATGACTGCTTCAACTGTTATTAGTTGTCTTTCACAGTTGTTCTCTATTTTTGGTATGCCAGCTTATATCCATTCAGACAGGGGATCCTCGTTCATGAGTAACGAACTTCAGGAGTTTTTGGCTAGCAAAGGTATTGTCTGCAGCAGAACAACAAGCTACAACCCTCAAGGCAATGGTCAAGTGGAGCGGTTCAATGGTACTATATGGAAGGCAGTTACAATGACATTGAAGTCGCGCAATCTACCTGTTCAACACTGGCAAACTGTCCTACCTGATGCTCTTCACTCTATTAGATCATTACTGTGCACAGCTACTAATGGAACCCCTCATGAAAGATTCTTCAACTATTCACGTCATTCCTCTATGGGAGCCTCCTTGCCCACTTGGTTATGTCATCATGGACCCATTCTCCTGAAGAGTCACCGTAGGATGAACAAGACGGATCCTTTAGTGGAAGAGGTAGAGCTCCTGCAAGCTGATCCACATTACGCCCACATTCGCTACAAAAATGGTGAAGAGACTACAGTATCTACAAGACATTTAGCCCCAGTTGAAATCCCCATTAGTGTGGAATCTCAAGATACAATAGATGCGAAAGATGCTTCGTTTTCTCCTGGAAAGCCCCTTGAGACTACCCCTATGGAAATAGAGGATTCTGCTCCAGCAGTTAGTCAAACCCCACTGGAAAATATTGAACCGGGTGAAGAGGCTCAAGGGCTACGAAGGTCGCCCACCTAACAGTTTGGGAGATTACTGTCTCTGATATTTTAGAAGGGGGAGATTGTAGTGATACTGCTCCTGTGGGGAGCAGCAGCAGGATAATACTGAACCACCTCTCGGGGCCCTTAACAACAGCACCTTGGTGTGTGTCATGGGCGCCAACACATGGTGTGTGATTTTCTTCTCTTATATCCATATATTAGTGATGCAGATTACATGGTGAGTTTAAATATGTGGCCTGTAGTTATAACTTTTCTCTTGACATATGCAAGACATCACCCTCCCTGTAGAAGCAGTTATTAGATGTACTAGTCATTATATTTTGTTGTTGCAGAAGTACTATGAAGATTCTATGTTCAATAAAGCCTAGAGATAAGGCCTGTGTTTCTATCGCAACACTTCTCACCCTCTTCATGTTTTAAATACAGGTGCTCATACCCATTTTGACTCTCCCACTCAGTCTCTCTCATGCATTGATCTTTCCATCTGTTCCTCGCCCATTGTACTTGATTTAATGTGGTCTCTTCTTCCAGGTTTACATGATAGTGATCACTTTCCTATCCTTCTTACGTCTGCTACATATTGTTGCAACCCCTGAATGGGTTGCAATGATTATTATGTATATATATAATTATTACCTTTTCATTTAATTTTATATTGCTTATATTTGCGATAATAGCTAAATCGTAAATGTATTGCTTTATATTGTTATTTGACGTAGTTATGTTGTTAGGTAGGATGTAACATATTATGTGCTCAGTTCAAGTCTTGATTGTCTAACTACTGTAATTATCGCTCTTTGCTTGTTTTCCTGCCGGCTTCTTGTTGGGCAGCGACAGCAACCCACGGAGCTATCACGTGATCGAGGGGGGGGGGGTGTCCTCACCTCGCTTGAAGTATTCAGTCTGCTCTAGACTCGCTTGGTGGTTGGACAGATTGTCTGTCTCATTATTCTTGTTAGTTCTGTAGAACTCTGTTCACAGAACCTTGTATAGACTTAGTGATTTTCGACGTTGTACTGAGGTTGTGTGTCTCATAGACACTCTGAGCATCTCAGGTCCTGAGCTGTAGCTTCTGACCTACTAACTTGTACTGGTATCTGTGCATTATCACAGTCTGGGATTTTCTTATGCTGAACTTAGATTCAGTATTATGGGAGTTCTGTGACTTTTGTGGAGGATCTGCTGATGGTCCCTACTAGCTGTCGTTATATTATCTCCTTGTTCCTGATTCTATGTCGCAGTTGCTTGTTGTATTGCTATTGGGCTTTAGCATTCTTTTTGTTGTTCAAGCAGACTGTTCTGGTTGCCAGTCGGTCAAGAAGTTAGTTTATTTGAGGACTTTGTCAGTCACTTGTTTAAGTCTAGTTGAGTCGTGAGACATAGCGAACTACTTAGAGCACTTACACACATACACACAAACTTGTACATATTTGTAATATCTTATTAAATGTTAATGTACCAGACGGTACTTAAGAATTATAAATGTGATATGTGCTTTCAGCACAATAATATTGAACTCGAGAGAATTGATATTATTTTGATTATTCTGATTAATTTAATTTAATTTAATTTGATAATATACCTCTAGACTTAATAAATTTATTAAATTTTAATTTCTCTAGTTAGTAGCCACCAATAACTCACTACAGTTGTGACCGGGTGTGGAAGTGTGAATTGCTCATTACTCTAAAATTTGTTCATGATTGCAGCCATGTATAAACGTAAGTAACCATTCTTACAGTATTCATTACCTTTGTAACTTGTGAGTTCATTACCTTGTACCTAGTTCAGCCATCAAAACTTTGGAGCCCGGTCCCTGGACCCATTGTGTACCTCTGTAATCTGTAAATACCTTTGTAACTTGTCATGATTGTGACTAGACCTACCTGGAGTTCATTACCTTTGTAAATTGTGAGTTCATTACCTTTGTAAATTGTGAATTCATTACCTCTGTAACTTGCTCAGCTATCAAAACTTTGAGGCCCAGTCCCTGGACCAATTATGTACCTCTGTAATCTTTTGACTACCGCCCACAGGATGGGTATGGGGTGCATAATAAACATATTAAACTAATTAACTAGTTAGTAGCCTACCAGTTGTAATCCTGAAGCACTATTGAATAATACTGAATTTTAATGGATAATTGGACAAGGATACTGACTACTTGTTACGAAAACCCAGTAACAGGCTGTATGCTAGAAGGGCAGTCCTTTCTAGTGTTCACTGGAGATCTCTAAGCTTTTAGAATCGCGTTTTTTGTAACACATATTCCCGACCGTTTTGTAACCTTAGTTGGCAATTTGCTTGAGCAGATTGGGAATTATACTCCTGTCTTACCACCTGTTGCGAGGAACCCTTTTCATCGTCGATTGATGAAGTGGCGCACTAATTTTCGACCTTAGTCTTGACTGTGGTGACTCTTTCTATCCCCCAAACCTCAGGTAGGCATTCTCAGACATGCGTACCTTGGTGGTCTCCTACGTGCGCCCATGCAGTGCATTTTAAACGTGCTGTGTGGGGCCGTTGTCGATATAACCGTACCATGGAGCATCTGTTGGATTTTAAGCAGGCAAGGGCAGCTGCTTGCCACATCATACACGATGCTAAACGTGCTTGTTGGCGAGACTACGTGTCTTCCATTACCTTGTCTTCCCCTATGTATGCATTTTGGGAAAAGGTGTGAAAATTGTGTGGTAAGTAAGCTCCGGACCCAGCTCCCATTTTGCAGGTTGCTGGAGTTGATGTCGCAGAACCTTTAGAAGTTGCCACAGAAATGGTCCGTCTCCCCTGAGGGCTTCACCTCTGTCCCTCATTTCTTGCGTCTAAACCTACCAGAGAGCAATTGCCCTTAGATTTCTCCTCCAATGGATTGGAGCCATATAACGTACCTTTTACTCTTCTACAGTTAGAGTCCACGCTTTCCATGTGCCAGCCGTTGGCACCAGGACCTGACAATATCCACATCAGTATGCTACACCGTCTCCATTCTACGGCCCTTCCTGTTCTTTTACGTCTTTTCAATCTAATTTTGGAGCGAGGGGTTCTCCCACAACACTGGAAATCAGCTATTGTACTACCGTTTCGCTAACCTGGCACCTCAGGGCTTGACACCTCTCACTATTGTCCCATTGCCCTGACCAGTGTGGTCTGCAAGATGATGGAACGATTGGTGAATAGACGTCTGATGATGTGGTTCTTAGAGACACACAATATCCTTTCCTCTCACCGATATGTCTTTTGCAAAGGCCACTCTACTTTAGACCCCCTGCTCCACTTCGATACATATATTCGAAATGCCTTTGTTAACAACCACTCTGTCCTAGCAGTCTTTTTCGATCTAGAGAAGGCATATGACACCACTTGGAGGTACAAGGTTCTAGCCCAAGCCCACCCCTTAGGTCTTCACGGTAATCTACCAAACTTCATTGCTGCTTTCTTGTCCGATAGACATTTTCGTGTCCGAATTGGCGCCTCGCTTTCTTCAGACTTTGTACAAACTGAAGGAGTCCCACAAGGTTGTGTCCTCAGTACAACTCCTTTTCTCTTAGCTATAAATGACCTACCTTCCATTCTTCCTTCTCATATTTGATCACTACTTTGTTGATGACTTCGATATAGCTTGGGCGCTGACTGTCGACTGGTAGTGGCCTCCCTTCAGGTAGTGATAGACCGAGTCTCCCATTGGACGACTTCTCATGGCTTTAAATTTTCCAGTACGAAAACCTGATTCATTACCTTCACTAGACGTCCGCTTATACCGGATACTCCCTTGTACTTACACGGTTCATGTATTCCGACATGTGATACAATCTGGTTTCTGGGCCTGCTCTTTGACAGCCGGCTGACGTGGAAACCTCACATTTCTTTGTTAAAGACGACTTGCCATGGATGGCTAAACCTCCTTAAGGTTCTTGCACATCGTTCATGGGGAGCAGATTGTCACACTCTCCTCTGTTTTCATTCCACCCTAGTCTTGTCCAATTATTATTATTATAATCAAGGGGGAAGCGCTAAACCCGGAGGATTATACAGCGCCTGGGGGGGGATGTGGAAGGCATTCAGGCTTAATTCGGGGAACTGGAGCACAGATCCAGTTCCCTAAATCAAGAGCCCCTCACCAACATCAAGGAACCTTCCTTGAGGGGTAGTCTTGTCCAAGCTAGATTATGGTGACCAGATCTGTTCTGCGGCTTCTCCTGCAACTCTAAGTTAGATCCTATTCATCACCGAGGTCTCTGCCTGTGCTTTGGTGCCTTTCGCTCGTCCCCTGTTAAGAGCCTCTATACAGAGGCGAATTTTCCATCCCTGTCTGATTGCCGTGATACTCATTGCCTTTGTTATTATGTTCGATCGCATGACCTCTACAATCCTTCCGTATATAGGATAATCACTGATGTTAGTAAACGTTCTTTATTTGTTAGTCGTCCCCGTTTACTCCGTCCCTTTTCTCTCCCTCTACATTAGCTCTTGTCTTCTCTTCAGTTACAAGCTCTCTTGGGAAGTTCTAGCTGTTCTTGTCTGTTCTTTCCCACTGCCATGCGTTAAAGTCCAACTACCTATGGTGGCTTCTCATTCTCTTTTTCTTGAGCACTTCTTCTCTCATTCGTATGCTATCACAGTGTACACCACCGATGGTTCTAAGTCTTCTGATAGCATCGGATTCGCAGCAGTGTTTCTGGACAGTGTCGTTCGAGGGCATTTATTATCCTCGGCAAGCATTTTTATGGCTAAATTGTATGCCATTCTTGTAACACCTATCCATATTACATCTATGCCTGTGTCACCATTTGTGGTCGTTTCAGACTCCCTTAGTGCTTTACAGGCTATACGAAAATTTGATACACCTCGCCTCCTAGTTCTTTGTATCCAACTTTGGTTACGCTGTATCTCTAGCAAACAGAGATATTGTTTTTTGCTGGGTCCCTGGTCATGTTGACGTACAGGGCAATGAACAGGCAGACACTGCTACGCAGACAGCAGTACATGACCTCCGAGTTTCATAGAGAGGTGTTCCATTTACGGACTATTTTGTTGTAATTGCTACCCATCTTCGCACCCGTTAGTAACAACGTTGGACTGATCTACTCCAAAACAAACTTCATTCTGTTAAGCCAAGTATAGGTTTCTGGTCGTCTTCTTGTCATCGGTGTCGAGGTTGGGAGACTACTCTCTCTCCCATTATCACATCAGCCACACTCGTCTTACTCACGGGTATCTCGTGGAGAGGCATCCTGTTCCTCTCTGTGAGAATTATCAAGTTCCAGTATCTGTTAGCCACATTCTGTTGGACTCCCCACTCTCTCAACGACCACGCAGAATTTACCTTCAACGTTGTCTCCGCTCTGCTGCCCTTTCCTTACCTTCCCTTTTTGGTGATGGACCCTCCTTTAATCCAGACTCTCTCACTAACTTTTTGACAGCAACTTATTTGCTACACAAATTCTGTTGATGATGTCTCTGGTACTCTCCTCAGTCCTTTCCACCTTAATCTCTAGCTACCCTCTACCCTTGCGCTATCCACTGCCCTGCAATACTTCATAACCTAATAATCATCCCTTTCTTTCTTACTACCCATTACTCCCGCATCCTTCCCTGCCCTGCTGCGCTGTATAACCCTTTTGGCTTAGGGCTTCTTTCTGACTGTAATAATAATAATCGATAAATTAGACACATGTGCAACTCTTGGGTATCTTTATTGAGGAAACGTTTCGCCACACAGTGGCTTCATCAGTCCAAACGTAGGAGAAACTTGAAGAACAGGAGGAGAATGAGGTAATCAGTCCCTCAACCTTGAGTCGATGTGTTCAGTCCATCAATCTTGAATAGAATACGGCATATCAGCGGAGAAGCAGCTTATAAACCGTATGGCAGGAGAGGTGCAACCGTCATAGGTCGTGTCACATTTGTTCAATGTGGAAGTAGGTGTCGTGTGGCGAAACGTTTCCTCAATAAAGATACCCAAGAGTTGCACATGTGTCTAATTTATCAACATGTCGGTTCTCTGAACCATTCATCTACAAATCTGTCAGACACTGCAACTTCTTGGGATCTTAATACGTACTTAGGAATTCTTTGCTTGCCTAATTCTTGGGCACGACCTACTTCCACATTGAACAAATGTGACACGACCTATGACTGCTGCACCTCTCCTGCCATACGGTTTATAAGCTGCTTCTCCGCTGATATGCCGTATTCTATTCAAGATTGATGGACTGAACACATCGACTCAAGGTTGAGGGACTGATTACCTCATTCTCCTCCTGTTCTTCAAGTTTCTCCTACGTTTGGACTGATGAAGCCACTGTGTGGCGAAACGTTTCCTCAATAAAGATACCCAAGAGTTGCACATGTGTCTAATTTATCAACATGTCGGTTCTCTGAACCATTCATCTACAAATAATAATAATCCATTGTGGTCCTTCAATCTTATCCCCCAAGATGCGACTCACACAAGTTGACTAATGCCCGCTAGGTGAACGGGGACAACAGGTGTAAGGAAACATGCCCAGTGTCTTTAACTGGCTGGGGATCGAACCACAGACCCTCAGTTTGTGAGACAAGATCGTTGCCTACCAGGCCATGGGACACCACAGTAGGAAATGTAAATTTATTGAGGTATAGAAACACATAAATACCTGGAATATACCTGAAGGGGGTTTCGGGGGTCAATTTCCCCCGCAGCCCGGTCCATGACCACGCCTCGTGGCGGATCAGGGCCTGATCAACCAGGCTGTTATTGCTGGATGCACATTGACATACGAGCCACAGCCCTGCTGGTCAGGTACTGGCTTTAGGTGTCTGTCCAGCACCTTCTTGAAGACAGTCAGTCTTATGTATGCTGGAAGACAGTTGAACAACATTGGGCCCCTGATACTTATTGTGTTGTCTTTTAGCATACTAGTGGCGCCCTTGCTTTTCATTGGGGAGGATGCTGCATCTCCTGCTAAGTCTCTTCCTTTCGTAAGGAGTGACCTGCTCTAAACCCATGCTGCCATGATCTGTGCAACTGATGGGTATGTAAGTGGGTGGGTATCTTGCTTCTTAGAACTCAAAGATGTGGAACGTTAGTGTTATCAGTCTGTAATTCTTAGCAATTGCTTTACTGCAACCTTTGTGGAGTGGGGCTATGTCTGTTGATTTTAGTGACTATGGGATGATCCCTGTGCCCATGCTCCTTCTCTATAGAATACTTAAGGCACGTGGCAGGTCACAGGGGTTTCTTGCAGTTCTTGATGTACACGAAGTTCCACAAGTCTGGGCCTGGGGCAGAGTGCATGTCACGTCATTTATTGATTTTTCAAAGTCTTGTGGTGTTAGGATATTATCAGAAATTTTTGGATTAACCATATTTTGAGTCTCGGTCTTAAAAAAAATAGTTTAGATTGTCGACCCTTAATCTGATTAACGACTCACTAAACACTGAGTCATATTGAGACTTCAGTATCTCGCTTATTTCTTTGCTGTCATCTGTGTAAGTCCCATATCGTCTAAACAAAGGTCCAATACTGGATGTTGTTTTTGCCCTAGATTTGGCATAAGATAAGAAGTATTTTGGGTTCCAGTTTCATTTATGGCTTGAAGTTCTTACTGTGTTTCTTGTCTACTGTTTGATTCCTTAAGCACAAGGTTGATGTTTGCTATTTCTCTGACCAGTGCCTCTTTTCGTATTTCAGATATACTGGCCCTATGGAAAATTTTATAGGGGGTTACCTGTATGTACCTCAACATTACATGCATACAAGTAATCTCATTGGGAGACAACAACCATATTGTTTACCGTAGTCACCCCGTGTAGACATGTGAGAAAACTTAACCACCCCGGGTCCCTGCAGGTGGTCCCTTCAACACTCACAATCTTATCCATATCTATCCGAGACCAGTATAAATTGGATAGCACCCACAAGTACGGCACTACTAATTAATAGTGGACTGTATAGATTATATTAGTTTAACCGAATGAAGAGGGGGGGGGGGTAGGTTACACATGGATATATCCATCAAGGAAAAACACTTGGTTGCCAATATGACGTTTTTCAGAGCATAGTTCTAGCTGCCCAGACAACTTTTGTTCCGAGTAGGGAAATTAGATCTTACAAAAATGATCCCAAATGGATGAACAATAGATTAAAACATCTCATTGGTCAAAAGAGAGGCATATATAGGCGTATCAAAAGAGGGGATGGGCATTTAAGAAATCAATATATTCAATTAAAGAGAGAAATAAAGAAAGGAATAAGAAAAGCAAAAAGGGATTATGAGGCTAAGGTCGCAAGCGATTTAAAGATTAAAAACTAAAGGATTCTTTCAGGTATACAGAAGTAAGATTAGGGACAAGATTGGCCCACTTAAGAGTAACTCAGGTCAGATCACTGACAGTGATAAGAATATGTGTGAAATTCTAAATACCTACTTCCTCTCAGTTTTCACCCAGGAAAATACTAGCGATATTCCTGAAATAATAGATTATGTAGAACAGGATGATAATAAACTATGTACGATTGCTGTAACTAGTGACATGGTCCTCAGACAAATAGAGAAACTAAAACCTAACAAATCCCCAGGCCCTGATGAACTGTTTGCAAGGGTGTTAAAGGAATGTAAAGAGGAACTTAGCATACCTTTGGCTAATCTTTTTAACATATCACTACAAACTGGCATAGTGCCTGATAAGTGGAAAATGGCAAATGTAATACCTATTTACAAGGCAGGTGACAGGTCCTTGGCTTCGAACTATAGACCAATAAGCCTTACCTCCATAGTGGGAAATTTATGGAATCAATAATTGCCGAAGCAATTCGTAGCCATCTTGACAGGCACAGATTGATTAATGAATCTCAACACTGTTTTACAAAGGGGCGTTCTTGTCTTACGACTTTACTAACTTTTTTCACTAAGGTGTTTAAGGAGGTAGATCATGGTAATGAATATGATATTGTGTATATAGACTTCAGTAAGGCTTTCGATAGAGTTCAACACCAGAGGCTACTGAGGAAACTTAAGGCACACGGAATAGGAGGAGAAATTTTTCCCTGGGTAGAGGCATGGCTGTCAAATAGACAGCAGAGAGTTTGCATAAATGGGGAGAAATCAGAATGGGGGCACGTCACAAGCGGTGTTCCTCAGGGGTCAGTGTTGGGCCCGTTGGTATTCACAATTTACATAAACGACATAGATGAGGGAATAAATAAGCAAATTTGCTGATGACACCAAAATAGGCCGTCCAATTCATTCTAATGAGGACACTAGAGCACTCCAGGATGATTTGAATAGACTGATGCAATGGTCGGAGAAGTGGCAGATGCAGTTTAATATTGACAAATGCAAAGTTCTAAATGTTGGACAGGTAAATAACCATGCCACATATAAACTAAATAATGTAGATCTTAATACCACTTAATACCACAGTGAGTTAGTGCTCGCAATAAAGCTAACAGAATTCTTGGCTTCATATCTAGAAGTATAAATAATAGAAGTCCTCAGGTTGTTCTTCAACTCTATATATCCTCGGTTAGGCCTCATTTAGACTATGCTGCTCAGTTCTGGTCACCGTATTACAGAATGGATATAAATGCTCTGGAAAACGTACAGAGGAGGATGACAAAGATGATCCCATGTATTAGAAATCTTCCCTATGAGGATAGACTGAGGGCCCTGAATCTGCACTCTCTCAAAATGCATAGAATTAGGGGGGATATGATCGAGGTGCATAAATGGAAAACAGGAATAAATAAAGGGGATGTAAATAGCGTGCTGAAAATTTCCAACCAAGACAGGACTCGCAGCAATGGTTTCAAGTTGGAAAAATTCAGATTCAGAAAGGATATAGGAAAGCACTGGTTTGGTAATAGAGTTGTGGATGAGTGGAACAAACTCCCGAGTACAGTTATTCAGGCTAAAACATTGTGTAGTTTTAAAAATAGGTTAGCTAAATACATGAGTGGGTGTGGGTGGGTGTGAGTTGGACCTAACTAGTATGTGCTGCTGGGTTTGGTGCAGTGCTCCATCCTTGAGTGGAGATGATCAGACTGGTTGGGTCATTGGGCTAATCCTGGGGGGTGTCATTGGTCTAATCCGAGGGGATATGGACCTGCTCCAGATGGGTCAGTAGGCCTGTTGCAGTGTTCCTTCTTTCTTATGTTCTTATGTTCTTAAGATCTGAGACCGATGAGTGAGGATTAAATCACTGGTATTTTCCCCTGGACACACACCAGTCACCGCCGGTCCCACCATTATTCACTAATTTTACCACTTTATTACAGCGGTCCCGTAAATCACGTTCCCTCACTCTTCACCAGGAACAGTTACGACACTTCCTATTATGAAGTGAGGCCTATATAAATCCTTAGGCCGCCGTGAACGCCAATTTCCTGGTCCCATGCTTTCCCAGCCTCTTCACTCAATTCAAAACACTCCCGCTCCTTGATGCCCCGTCTCGACATCTCCCCCCACACATACGCGCATGCACAGAGGAAACCCTGTTGGTTCTATTCCATTTTCAAATACATTTTTTGACCCAAATCAACACATCAAACACTTATTAGGCACTATAGCTTTGGAAATTAAAATATTTCCACACTGTGGCTGGGTGGAAGTCGTTTTTAGACGACTTAAATTGCGTCTTCCTCTAGGAAACGATTCCAGCCCACTCTAGATTGCACGGCTGTTTTCCTAGTGGGTCTTACTACAGTTTCTTCTTGCATCACTCGGTCAGTGTCTTTAATATCAATGGTGTCACTTTCCCTTAGATTTCTATCTGCACTGGATTGAACACCATTTAATTCTAAGGGAATTAATTTATTAATGGTATGCAAACTTTCCTGACCACGACACAACACTTTGACTTTTCTGACAACACCTTGTGCATCTGGGTATAATGTAACTACCTTGCCCAGAGGACACAATGTTCGATGTTGCTCAGTTATCAATTAACACAATGTCACCTTGTTGAATGTTCTGTCGGTTTACTGCCTCTGGCGCACCATAAAAGTGTTCATGTAGTGTAAGAAGATATTCTTTACGCCACACATCGGACCAATGAGTAATTACCTTATTTAACATCTTGAACTTATCACTCAACACGGTCACGTTATTGTAATCCTCATCACTTCCCTCGGGATTATCTCTATAGATAGGTGCAGCTTCTAACCTTCGTCCACATATTATGTGAGAGGGAGTCAGGATCTCCGCGTCAGGAGTGTCGCTCATGCATGACAGAGGGCGATGGTTTACCCGATTCTCTGCCTCCACCAACACTGCACGGAATTCCTCCAAATTAATTCTCTTCCTGTGTAGCACCTTACGAAGACATCTTTTCACTGTACCTATCATTCTTTCGTACAGTCCTCCCTGCCAAGGGGCTCTGGGAGTAATAAATTTCCAGACACACCCTCGCTGGGTCAACAAAGACTGTACATCATCACTCTTATTTAATTCCATCAAGTGTTGACCACCCGCTACAAAATTGGTGGCATTATCTGAGATCATCAATCTTGGACAGGATCTCCTAGCTGCAAATTTCTGGAACAGCTGTATGAACTGTTCTGCAGACAAGTCCTGAGCCACTTCTAGATGAACAGCCCTAGTAGCTGTACAAGTAAATAGACATACATACACCTTCAAAGGAACACCATCTGAAGTACCTTTTAAAATGATTGGCTCACTATAGTCCACTCCGGTCACATCAAATGGTTTTACCAACTGCACATGTTCCTTGGGCAATGGTGGAGGACCTGGGTACATGTAGGTTCTGGCATCCACCCGGCGACATATTACACACGACTTGATAACCCTTTTTACACTTTGCCGTCCTTGTGGAATCCAGAAGGTTTCCCGAATACAGTTTAAGGTATCCTGTACCCCACCGTGCATCACGTTATTATGGGCATTAAAGACAATCAAGGGTGTCAGGTGATGAGCTTTGGGCAGCAAGATGGGGTGTTTAGCATATTCCCCCAATTCAGCAATTTGTAACCTGCCTCTGCACCTAATTACATCATCCTCTAAATACAGCCCCAGCTTTTCTATTATTGAGCCTTTTTTCAATTTTTCCTTCCATCATTAATTTAATCTCATCCCTGTAGGTTTCTTCTTGTACCCTCTGTAGCCAGTATTTCAGAGGATGGGGAAAATTTTATGAGATATTCATCTTACTTATAAATTTAAACACTAACCTTGTCAAGTTAATCAGCTTGGGTAAGGAAGAATACCTATTCATATCAATGGCTAAGAAGGGACTACTGACTTGAGCGGTGCTCACCGTAATTTCGACAGGAGCAATATGTGCCTTTTGCACCGGCCAGTTAATTTTGTCCACCAGCCAACTTGGCCCTTTAAACCACAATAAAGCACTCACAAATTTTTCATAAGTCAAGCCTCGAGACAAGAAGTCAGCCGGATTCTCGTCACCAGGAATATGATTAAAGGTTAACTAATACTGACCAAAACTGTTATATTTCTCCTGCATTTGATTGATTTCAGCGACTCTGTTTTGTACGTACACAATCTTACTGTTACCATTACGAATCCAATGTAAGGATACCTCATTACCAGACCAAATTACAGTGTCGCTGATATTTATCTCAGTGGACCACCCGTACGCTTAAGGTGTGCATTTATCGTTGCCTGGAGTAGGAACGGACTGGAGGTAGCACCAAACAATACACTCCTGAAGCGAAAAGTCTTCAGGGGACTAAGTGAGTCACTAGGATTCTCAGGCCATAAGAACCTTGTGCAATCCCGGTCAGCCTCTTGCAGACCCACTCTCAGGAAAGCTTTACTTATGTCCGCCGTAAAGGCATAATTCTTAACCCTGAAGTTTAATAATATGTCTCCCAGTTTTTCCGTCAACGACGGACCTGTCATCAAACAGTCATTCAAACTAGGTACATTTTTGTTACTCCTGGCACTACAATTAAACACAATCCTCAGAGGAGTGGTCTTAGAATCCTTCTTCACTCCGTGATGTGGCAAATAGTGGCCATAAATCTGGGCTTGCTCGGGAGGTACCTCCTCTATGAATTTATTATTTAACTGCTCATTAATTATATCATTGTAAGCAGTCAACAATTCTGGTGTCTTGCTCAGTTCGCGGAGCTGAGCCTTTAATTGTCAATACGCCATCCGGTAATTAGTTGGTAGGTCTGGATGGTTCAGCTTCCACGGAAGTCTCACCCAGTATTGTCCAGATTCAAATTTAACATCCTTCTGGTATTGTTCTTGAGTAAAGGAATCATCTGGACTTTCTTCATTTACATTGATCCCTATGCTGTCCAATTCCCATAATTTATACACAGGTTCAACTTCATCCTCTATTGAAGTATATTTATACTGGGGTGATACTTCATGAGTAAGACACACCGTAACTGTATTTATGGCTTCCTCCAGTCATTCATTATCAGTACGAGGAAGCCTGCCATACATCACGTGACCTCCTGCGGTCCTTAGAAGGGTGACTCCGCATTTCTTCGTCATACCCTTTACAAAGGTGGCATAATAGTCACTACCTATCAAAATATTTATTGGCCCCACAGAATCATTATTTACACCAGAAGGTGCCAAATTTACCTTACTTGAAAGCCTTTCAGTAGCGTTACCAAGCCCTATTGTAGATATTTTCTCTGGGAGCCTATCCACAATTACGGCATTAATACGTTTTCTCTCATTGCCAAGCCTGACAGTTACGTAAGCAGTGTCGTATGACTGGGCCTTCTTATTCGAGAGAAAGCCAGATAACTTGAGTATAGCAGGATCTCCCATTTGTACCTTCATCCCATTAAGGCAATTACTTTTTATGAAAGCACGTTGTGATCCCTGATCCAGTAATGCTGTTACAGTTTTGGATTTACGCCGTTTATCATTAATCACTACATCCAACACAGGTAAAGCTACCTCAGCTAGGCCATCATTACCGACATTAGCTGCAATCTCTACGTTGGCTACTGTTGTGTCCGGGTTATTATCACTATCAGTACTATTGTTACCATCATTAAAATTAAATCCGCCCTTTCACATAGCTATGTGGTGTCTTCCCTTGTTACACTGATAACAATGGTTCGAGTTAGCACGGCAATCCCTTACATTATGATTTCCTAGACACCTGATACATTTAGCAAGCTCTTCCAAACTTTCCACTTTAACATCCCATGAATTATAAGCATTACAGTTCTTAGAGAAATGAGTACCGTTGCAGAAGATACAGTCTCTCCTTTCTTTGCCTGACCTCTTATCAACTGGGCTACCCTTATTGTGGTACTTACTCCTCTTGCTTTGATGTGAAGAACCACTATTACTGGCCCCTGTCACTTAATATGTGCCTACGTAAACCCTTTTAGTAGGTGAATTATGATTATTGATATTGGGATAAATTTTCCTTTTGTAGAACTTGACAGGTGCACTGGGGTCTGTAGACGTGGTATTCCTAGAGGTAATGGGTTGACTGGTCTGCACTTGGACAATTAACTTCTGCAGGCCCACTCTTATTTCCTCCAACCCGAAGTAACCCTTGTGATATTTGTTAGATAGCCACTCAACTGTCTTATAGTTCAATTTATTCTGCATCAAGGCACTCAACAACCACTCTGCTCCCTCCAGATCATATTTATTACTCAAGGTCTTAAGAGTGCTTTCTAGTTTGATACTAAATTGCTGTAAGCCATTGCGGTTGTGATCTGGAGTCTTCAAATTAGCCAAAAAAGCTACTAGATCCAGCCTAGTTTGCTCCAAGTTACCATAAGTGACCTCCAACAAGTCAACTGCCTCACTATAGGAGTCATCTACAATTGGAAATGCATGTATGAGAATATGTGCATCTCCCCTTACTTGTCCCTTTAAATAGCATAATTTGGTAACACTTGCAAGATCACTCCTGTCATGTACGACTGCTTTAAAGATAGACCAAAACTCCTCCCAATTTTCTCCCGGATTAAACACAGGCATGCATAATTCTGGGAGTTTTGGTAAACACCTCTGATTTTCCTTACTTGGTTGACCAACAGCATTGTTTACAACCTTTACCTTATCCAAAGCCTTAGTTTTACAGGACACAATGTTGTCCTCCACTTCATAATATTGATCCAACAGCCGCTCCCTTTCAGCATCATCTGCACAATTCACCAGCAGATCTCCTTCACAGTCTTTATACTACAATTTATCCAAACCAACAGATACAGATACTAATGCCGGAAAAAAATCCCCCCCCAGTACCAACAATACCACCAGTCCGATGACATTCTTCTTTGCAAATATACAGGGTCTAAAGCCAGAAACAAACAACAAAATACCTTTCATTCGTGGACTGCTTGCAGAGGCAAAGGCAATGTTCACGGCTTTCACTGAGACCCACATAAAGGATCACTTGGACAACGAAATATGGATCCCAGGTTACAACCTATACAGATGTGACAGAGTGAACAGGCAAAAGGGGGTGGGTTGGCCTGTACATTGCAGAGTCACTTGTTTGCACAGAACTGCTTAATGCCTCAAATGATGTAGTGGAAGTTTTAGCAGTAAAGATCGAGAACCAAATCCTAGTCATTGTGGTAGTCTACAAGCCTCCGGATGCAATATCCCAGCAATTCCAGGAACAGCTGTTAAAAATTGACCACTGTCTGGAAAATCTTCCAGCTCCTGCACCCAACATCTTGCTCCTGGGGGATTTCAACTTAAGGCACCTAAAATGGAGGAATATAGCAAATAATATTGTTGCAGTAATAACACCAGGAGGCAGCTCTGATGAAAACTCACACTCACACGAGCTTTTAAATCTCTGAACAAAATTCAATTTAAACCAGCAAATAATAGAGCCTACTAGACTGGAGATTACACTAGACCTCATCTTCACTAACAATGATGATCTGATAAGAAATGTCACCATATCAAAAACAATATAAGCAGATCACAACATAATAGAGGTTCAGACATGTATTCGCGGAGCCCCAGACCGACATTATGAGATTAGTCACGAGGGAGCATTCACCAAATTCAACTTCAATAACAAAAACATAAAGTGGGACCAAGTAAACCATGTCCTAACCGATATAAGCTGGGAAGATATACTATGCAACACAGACCCCAAATTATGCCTAGAACAGATTAACTTGGTGGCACTCGATGTATGCACAAGGCTTATTCCTCTAATAAAAAGGAGGAGTAGATGTAAAATAGAGACAGGCGCCCCCTTTACAGGCGACGGAAAAGAACAACAGAGCGGCTAAAATAGGTCAATATATCTGAAATGCGTAGGGAGACACTGGTCAGAGAAATAGCAAGCATCGAACTTAAGCTAAAGGAATCCTTTAGGAGTCAGGAATCGCGGGAAGAACTAAAAGCCATAAATGAAATCGAAAGAAACCCAAAGTATTTCTTCTCCTGTGCCAAATCAAAGTCGAGAACAACATCCAGTATTGGGCCCCTACATAAACAAGATGGGTCCTACACAGATGACAGCAAGGAAATGAGTGAGCTACTCAAGTCCCAATATGACTCAGTTTTTAGCAAGCCGCTAACCAGACTGAGAGTCGAAGATCAAAATGATTTTTTTATGAGAGAGCCACAGAATTTGGTTAACACTAGCCTATCCGATGTTATCCTGACGCCAAATGACTTCGAACAGGCGATAAATGACATGCCCATGCACTCTGCGCCAGGGCCAGACTCATGGAACTCTGTGTTCATCAAGAACTGCCTTAACCATCCTATTGAGAGGGAGCATGGACACGGGGGTCGTCCCACAGTTACTAAAAACAACAGACATAGCCCCACTCCACAAAGGAGGCAGTAAAGCAACAGCAAATAACTACAGACCGATAGCACTAACATCCCATATCATAAAAATCTTTGAAAGGATCCTAAGAAGCAAGATCACCACCCATCTAGAAACCCATCAGTTACACAACCCAGGGCAACATGGGTTTAGAACAGGTCGCTCCTGTCTGTCTCAACTATTGGATCACTACGACAAGGTCCTAGATGCACTAGAAGACAAAAAGAATGCAGATGTAATGTATACAGACTTTGCAAAAGCCTCCGACAAGTGTGAGCATGGCGTAATAGCGCACAAAATGCGTGCTAAAGGAATAACAGGAAAAGTCGGTCGATGGATCTATAATTTCCTCACTAACAGAACACAGAGAGTAGTAGTCAACAGAGTAAAGTCCGAGGCAGCTACGGTGAAAAGCTCTGTTCCACAAGGCACAGTACTCGCTCCCATCTTGTTCCTCATCCTCATATCTGACATAGACAAGGATGTCAGCCACAGCACCGTGTCTTCCTTTGCAGATGACACCCGAATCTGCATGACAGTGTCTTCCATTGCAGACACTGCAAGGCTCCAGGCGGACATCAACCAAATCTTTCAGTGGGCTGCAGAGAACAATATGAAGTTCAACGATGAGAAATTTCAATTACTCAGATATGGTAAACACGAGGAAATTGAATCTTCATCAGAATACAAAACAAATTCTGGCCACAAAATAGAGCGAAACACCAACGTCAAAGACCTGGGAGTGATCATGTCGGAGGATCTCACCTTCAAGGACCATAACATTGTATCAATCGCATCTGCTAGAAAAATGACAGGATGGATAATGAGAACCTTCAAAACTAGGGAGGCCAAGCCCATGATGACACTCTTCAGGTCACTTGTTCTATCTAGGCTGGAATATTGCTGCACACTAACAGCACCTTTCAAGGCAGGTGAAATAACTGACCTAGGAAATGTACAGGGAACCTTCACGGCGTGCATAACAGAGATAAAACACCTCAATTACTGGGGGCGCTTGAGGTTCCTAAACCTGTATTCCCTGGAACGCAGGCAAGAGAGATACATGATTATGTACACCTGGAAAATCCTAGAGGGACTAGTACCGAACTTGCACACGAAAATCACTCACTACGAAAGCAAAAGACTTGGCAGACGATGCAACATCCCCCGAATGAAAAGCAGGGGTGTCACTAGCACGTTAAGAGACCATACAGTAAGTGTCAGGGGCCCGAGACTGTTCAACTGCCTCCCAGCATACATAAGGGGGATTACCAACAGACCCCTGGCAGTCTTCAAGCTGGCACTGGACAAGCTCCTAAAGTCGGTTCCTGACCAGTCGGGCTGTTTCTCGTACGTTGGTTTGCGTGCAGCCAGCAGTAACAGCCTGGTTGATCAGGCTCAGATCCATAATGAGGCCTGGTCACAGACCGGGCCGCGGGGGCATTGACCCGCGTAACTCTCTTCAGGTAAACTCCAGGTAAACTCATATCTATTTTCTAAGGCATCTAGGTGTAACTTTAATTCATCAGGGTTCACCGTTTCTTGTCCCATTAACTCCATACACTTGTTGAATGATTTAGTAACATGACCCTTCCAAGCTTGCAATGATGCTTTCTTTGCTTTGACATCCAGGGACTTGCCAGCCGCACTAACTTCCTCAGATCCAGCCATGGTTAGAGAATTAATAATCACCGATTATGCTACTTATAAGAGATTTGATTCTTATGACCAGAGTCTTTGGTAAGATGGGTAAGGAAGAAGGATGGGTAAGGATAGAAATATTGGAAAAGGGTTGGAGAGGGGAGTGAGGTAGGTTATAAAAGGTAAGTGGCCCAACCACTATGGTGCAATTTAAAAAGTGTATGTGGAATATTAGAAAATTCTTGAAGGGGTATAATACAATTTACTCTTGCATAAATCCTAGCCACACAATTAATTAAATTTGTGTACTCTATACCCACTTCTTTCAATCAGTCCCTTAAATATTAAGTAATTAATTAAATAAAGTAATTTTCACTGATTGCATCCGGTTCAGGAAGGACCATCAGCCAGATGTGGAAATTAAATCACTTGTATGAACCTCAACGTTACATTCGAAGAAGTAATCTCATGGGAGGTGACAACAATATATTGTTTACAGTAGTTACCCCGTGTAAAAGTGCAAGAAAACTTAAGCCACCCCTGGTTGCTGCAGGTGGCTCCTTCGACCTAACAAATCTTATCCACAACTAACTTAATTAAACCAGTATATGCCACTAGGTTCAGTGTCACCCCTTACTATAAGAGGGAAATTATTAATACAAGAAGCATGGAAACTTAAATGTGCTTGGGATGAAACTCTACCTGAGGAATTCATTAACAGGTAGGATGAATTAATTGGTGACTATGAAAAAATTCCAGTGTTGGAGTTCCCACACCAGGTGGCCAATCCAAATGGGAAAAATGTACTCCACATTTTTTGTGATGCTTCAAAATTGTCATATGGAGCAGTTGCTTACCTTCAATGTAATTGTGTTATTTCTCTTGTTATGTCTAAGGCTAAAGTGTCTCCAAATAAATCACGCACCTTGCCTCAGTTGGAATTAACAGCCATTTATGTAGGTGTCAAATTAGCTAATTATATAAGAAATAAGTTGCAGGAAATAAATATTAGCGACACTGTAATTTGGTCTGATAATGAGGTATCCTTACAATGGATTCGTAATGGAAACAGTAAAATTGTGTACGTACAAAACAGAGTCGCTGAAATTAATCAGATGCAAGAGAAGTATAATAGTTTGGGTCAGCATATGTTAACATTTAATCATATACCAGGTGAGGAGAATCCAGCTGATTTCTTGTCTCGAGGTTTACCTTATGCTAAATTTGTAAATGCTGTATCATAGTTTAAAGGACCGAGTTGGTTGGTAAATAAAGCTAATTGGCCTGTACAAAAGGTATATATTGCTCCTGTTGAAATTACTGTGACCACCACTCCAATAGTTTGTCCTTCCTTAGCCATTTATATAAACAGATATTCTTCTTTACCCAAACTAATCAATGTAACTAAGTTGGTGTTTAAATTTCTAAACAAGATGAATATCTCATATAAGTTTTCACATCCTCTTGAATATTGGATAAAGAGGGTACAGGAAGAAATCTATGGAAATGGGATTAAATTGATAATGGAAAGAAAAATTGTGAAAGGTTCCATAATAGAGAAATTGGTGCTGTATTTAGAGAACAGTGTAATTAGGTGCAGAGGTAGGTTACAAAATGCTGAATTGGGTGATTATGCTAAACACCCAATCTTACTGCCCAAAACTCATCATCTAACAAATTTAATTGTTCTAAATGCCCATAAAAATGTTATGCATGGTGGGGTACAAGATACCTTAAATTGTATTAGGGAAACTTTCTGGATTCCACAAGGACGGCAAAGTGTAAAAAGGGTGATTAAATCTCGTGTAATATGTCGCCGTGTGGATGCCAGATCCTATATGTACCCAGGTCCTCCACCATTGCCAAAGGAGCGTGTACAATTAGCGAAACCATTTGATGTAACAGGTGTAGACTACAGTGGTCCAATAATTTTAACAGGTACTTCAGATGGTGTTCCACTGAAAGTGTATGTTTGTTCACCTGTACTGCTACTAGGGCTAGTCTCTGGCACAAATCACAAAACCCATATTAAAATGAGTCAAAGACAATGAAAATCACATAATAAAAATGCAGTATACAAATTAAAAATCACTTGGTTAGCACAAATAAATTCAACAATTCAACTTGTGAAACAGTATATAAATAATGTGTGTAACAGCTTGGCCAAACTGTGCCCAGCTTACTCAGTCTAGCGTGGATGGTTGGATAAGGTGCTATAGCCTAAACCTGGCTTTAGAATTCACTGTAAATAATAACTAGGTTAAATCTGTCCTAGCTACTATAACTGTTGTAAATATTACACAAGCCTAGCCCTACTGTGGCTACCTTGCAAATCTACTGTAAGTAATTAACACACAAGTCTCCTACTCTGGTTTACTTGTAATCACTGTAAATAATTAAATTCACAAGCTTAACTAGCCTACCTGGCCTGCCTGTAAATTGAAGTAAATAATAACTTCTGTGTATAATCAGCTTGGCCTAGCCTCTGTGCAACTCTGGGCCTAGGTGTGCTAACTTAATCTAACTTTGTTAATCTCTGGTTCCTAACTGTGGTGGCCTAGCTATGTTAATTTTAACCTAGCTATTCCATATCACGGTTCAAAGGACCACTGTGGAAATTTGTCTGAACTGCCTCCATGTGAGTTGCTTACCCTAGCAAGCTCTGTTGACACCGAGCTCTGAGGTCGGTACCTCAGCCTCACAAGTGGCTTATAGGACAGATTTCCATAAATGACTGATGTTGCAAGAAAATCTTGCCTGCATGCACGAATAAAGGGCTAACTTACTTGGTGTTGAAGAATATATTCCGGTGTTCAACCTCCCTAAGCTTTAGCCCCTCTGGACTTCCCCTCAGAACCACGTGCAACTGGGAGCCTAAATTCCTGCAATATTCAGTCGACATTAGTGACCTGCCTGCACCTCAGAAATTCCTGTTTCCAAGGGGGGTGAGGTATATTATCAAAGTAAATTAAATTAATAATAATCAAAATAATAATAATTAATTCTCTCGTATACATTAGTATTGTGCTGAAAGCACATATCACATTTATAATTCTTAAGTACTATCTGGTACATTAACATTTAATAAGATATTACAAATATGTACAAGTAAGTTTGTGTGTATATGTGTAAGTGCTCTAAGTAGATCGCTATGTCTCAAGACTCGACTAGACTTAAACAACTGGCAAAGTCCTCAAATAAACTAACTTCTTGACCAACTGGCAGTCAGAACAGTCTGCTTGAACAATAAAAAGAATGCTAAGCCCAATAGCAATATAACAAGCAACTGCGACACAGAATCAGGAACAAGGAGATAATATAACGACACTAAATAGGGACCATCAGCAGATCCTCCACAAGTCACAAAACTCCCAAACTACTGAATCTAAGCTCAGCATAAGAAAATCCCCGACTGTAATAATACACAGATACCAGTACAAGTTAGGTCAGAAGCTACAGCTCAGGACCTGAGTTGCTCAGAGAGTCTATGCGACACACAACCTCAGTACAACGTCGAAAATCACTAAGTCTATACAATGTTCTGTGAACAGAGTTCTACAGAACTAACAAGAATAATGAGACAGACAATCTGTCCAACCACCAAGAGAGTCTAGACCAGACTGAATACTTCAGGCGAGGTGAGGACACCCCCCCCCTCGATCACGTGATAGCTCCGTGGACAGCTGTAGCACAAACAGAAGCCGGCAGTCTAACGAGCCACAAGCGATAATTACAGTTGTTAGACAATCAAGACTTGAACTGAGCACATATGTTACATCCTACCTAACCAAAGGAAGGTAAGTCAAATAACAATATAAAGCAATACATTTACGATTTAGCTATTATCGCAAATATAAGCATTATAAAATTATATGAAAAGGTAATAATTATATACATACATATTAATCATTGCAACCCATTCAGGGGTTGCAACACCGGGTGTGTGTGTGTGTTTTGGGTGGAAGTAAGGGCCAACCAACCCATCCGTTCCATCCTGTGTACCACTGATATACACTGTGCACCACTGTGATATACACTGTGTACTTCTGATACACACTGTGCACCACTGTGATATACACTGTGTACCACTGTGATATACACTGTGTACGATTGTGATATACACTGTGTACCACTGTGATATACACTGTGTACAATTGTGACATACACTGTGTACCACTGATATACACTGTGCACCACTGTGATATACACTGTGCACCACTGTGATATACACTATGCACCACTGTGATATACACTGTGCACCACTGTGATATACACTGTGTACCACTGTGATATACACTGTGTACCACTGCGATATACACTGTGTACCACTCACCTAATTGTGGTTGCAGTGTCGAGACTCAGCTCCTGGCTTCGCCTATTCAGTGATCACTACTAGGTCCTCTCTCTGCCTCCTTAGCTTTGCCATACCTCGTCTTAAAGCTATGTATGGTTCCTGCCTCCACTACATCGCTTGCTAGGCTATTCCACTTCCTGACGACTCTGTGACTGAAGAAATACTTCCTAACATCTCTGTGACTCGTCTGGGTCTCCAGCTTTCAACTGTGACCCCTTGTTTCAGTGTCCCCTCTCTGGAACATCCTGTCTCTATCCACCTTGTCTATTCCACGCAGTATTTTGTATGTTGTTATCATGTCTCCCCTGACCCTCCTGTCCTCCAGTGTCGTCAGTCCGATTTCCCTCAACCTTTCTTCGTAGGACATTCCCCTGAGCTCCGGAACTAGCCTTGTTGTAAACCTTTGTACTTTCTCTAATTTCTTGACGTGCTTAACCAGGTTTGGGTTCCGAACTGGTGTTGCATACTCCAGTATGGGCCTGACGTACACAGTGTACAGTGTCTTGAACGATTATATATACACTGTGCACCACTGTGATATACACTAAATGTGTATGACGCTCTATTTTCAGGGAGGCTTCTGGGAGGCTTTCTTTTCTCTCGCAGAAATTATAGTTATTTTTTTCCACACGTCGCTGTTACAAAATTCATCTTCTTAATTAACTTCTCCAAACCATAGAGAGTTAAGGTAATTTGTTCTCGTTTAACAGATGGCCTGTTTATGGTTTCGTAACAATAAATTGTAATAATAAATTCGGGATTACAAAACAAGTAACTAAAATTTAGAATCTTTACTAGTAAAGTTTAGCTGAATATATGCTTATATAATGTTAGGACACTAACATAAAATAAGGAGTTTAACTCTTACACTTCTCTTAGTACGTACCAGTATATTGATATGGATAAATCGACCTTATAAGGTCGAACTTTGTACTAAATTCACCAATTATATCCACTATAAGGTAACCTACAATGGTTACTAAAACTTATTCACAAGGTAACCTACAATAGTTACTAAGATTTAGCTGAACTAAGCTTAGACCACAAATTAACACACAAAGGCCGACAAGGTTTATTCAGTCAACTGAACGATTAATTCACCAGAGTATGGATAACTCAAAAGTGACGAACTTAAGAAAGGAAATCAACTGCGAAAGGAAATTGACCACCAGAGAGAACTTGACATGTCTCTTATGAGAGGTCAGCGGATAACAAAGTGAGGTATGCTCCCTTAGCTATGCAAGCCCAGACTGACTTGAGACTACTCCAAGCCTTACAATACCTCATGACACTGACGGTGCGAGGGACCACCAGACACTAACAATCTAACGACAGTTAGCCAGGTTGTTACTCACAGTGAAGCGCCTATCACTTAGAATAAACATCCTACCTATCCACATAGCTAGCAATAAAAGGGCAGATAATACTATAAAGAACAATATACATTATTTTAGCTATTAATAATGCCATCGGTAATATAGTATTAAGTGAATAGCAAAATATGTGCACACAATATTAATTATTAACCCTGGGTCCAATCAGAGGACGCAACTTTCACTATAGGCTTATAGTTGACCTGGTGTAAGAATGGCGCCACCACTATGTTATATGCACGCTTCTTTCCTTGTTTCTGGCTCTCTCTCTACTATTTTTCTTCTAGATTAGTTCTAAGTGTTCGAGAGATATACTTTACAAGTTCACTGAAATAATTCAACGCTTTTGACACGAGAAAAAACTACGATAATCCACGAAAAACGGAGGAGTAAAAAGCCTATTTTTCAAGATAGTGGTCAATTTTCAAAAGCTGAACCTTGAATTATTGGGAAGTTGCATCTTGTGGCTTGTATACGACCAGAATCACAAGGTTTTGCCTTTCAATCTTGACTGCCAAAACTTCAGCTAGATTATTTGTGGTGTTTAATAATTCTGAGCAAATGAGCCACCCCCATCCTTCCCCCACCTTGTTGTCTGTTCTTTCTGCCGCATCGCATCTGAATAAGCCTTACCCTGGGATCCTCATTTCGATGTCAAAGTGATTTTTCGTGTGGATTTCAGTGTAAACCGCAAACATTACATTTGACTCTCTGAGCAGTCCACTGATGGAAGGTATTTTGCTGTTGGTTGATGGCTTTATACCCTGTATATTTGCAAATACAAATATTGTTGTTCTGATTGTGTGCTGGGGATTATATTTGCTGGCACTAGTATCTGTCGTTCTGGAGTGGAGGCCACTGACTGTGCCTTCACTCCAGTAGTGGGCCAAGGTGGTCTAGTATTTTTATCATTACCTGGAGTATTCCTGGAGAGGGTTTCGGGGGTCAACGCCCCCCGCGGCTCATTCTGAGACTAGGCATCGTGGTGGATCAGGGTTGGTCAGGTACTGACTTTACTTGCTGTCCAGTGCCTTCTTGAAGACAACCAGAGGTCTATTGGTAATCCCCCTTATTTAAACTGGGAGACAGTTGAACAGACTTGGGCCCAGGACACTTACTGTGTTGTCTCTCAATGTACTCGTGGCGCCCCTGCTTTTCATCGGGGAATGTTGCATCGTCTGTCGAGTCTTTTGCTTTCATAGGGAGTGATTTTCGTATGCAGGTTTGGTACCAATCCCTCCAGGACCTTTCAAGTGTATATTATCATGCATCTCTCTCGCCTGCGTTCCAGGGAATACAAATCAAGAACCTTTAGCCTTTCCCAGTAATTTAGGTACCTTATCGTGCTTATATGTGCCGTGAAAGTTCTTTGTACACTCTCCAGGTCTACAATGTCGCCAGCCTTGAAGGGGGCCGTTAGTGTACAGCAGTATTCCAGACTAGAGAGCACAAGCGATTTGAAGAGAATCATCAAGGGCTTGGCATCCTTAATTTTGAAGGATCTTATTATCCATCGTACCATTTTCCTAGCAGATGCGGTAGATACATTGTTGTGGTCTTTGGTCATGAGATCGTGGTATTATTTTGGATGGTCAAAATTGCACGTCTCGCCGGTTTTTCCTGATATTCCATGCCTACAGATATCCAAGGAATAGAATATGCACAGGATAGATTTTTGATTGCTAGGATTTTTTTGTTGTTGTTGCTGGGTTCCCTGTTGGTGCAGTATTTCCCGACCCCCCAATATCTGTGGCACTTTCTCTAGCATCAGTACTATCACCAGCAATAACTAATAACTAACCCCCTGAAGCATCATCCCCATTTTTTCCACCTAAAATGGAGGAATATAGCAAATAATATTGTTGCAGTAATAACACCAGGAGGCAGCTCTGATGAAAACTCACACTCACACGAGCTTTTAAATCTCTGCACAAAATTCAATTTAAACCAGCAAATAATAGAGCCTACTAGACTGGAGAATATACTAGACCTCATCTTCACTAACAATGATGATCTGATAAGAAATGTCACCATATCAAAAACAATATACTCAGATCACAACATAACTGAGGTTCAGACATGTATGCGTAGAGCCCCAGACCGACATAATGAGACTAGTCACGAGGGAGCATTCACCAAATTCAACTTCAATAACAAAAACATAAAGTGGGACCAAGTAAACCAATTCCTAACCGATATAAGCTGGGAAGATGTACTAAGCAACACAGACCCCAACTTATGCCTAGAACAGATTAACTCAGTGGCACTCGATATTTGCACAAGGCTTATTCCTCTAAGAAAAAGGAGGAGTAGATGTAAAATAGAAAGAGACAGGCGCTCCCTTTACAGACGACGGAAAAGAATAACAGAGCGGCTAAAAGAGGTCAATATATCTGAAATGCGTAGGGAGACACTGGTCAGAGAAATAGCAAGCATCGAACTTAAGCTAAAAGAATCCTTTAGGAGTCAGGAATCGCGGGAAGAACTAAAAGCCATAAATGAAATCGAAAGAAACCCAAAGTATTTCTTCTCCTATGCCAAATCAAAATCGAGAACAACGTCCAGTATTGGGCCCCTACTTAAACAAGATGGGTCCTACACAGATGACAGCAAGGAAATGAGTGAGCTACTCAAGTCCCAGTATGACTCAGTTTTTAGCAAGCCGCTAACCAGACTGAGAGTCGAAGATTAAAATTAATTTTTTATGAGAGAGCCACAAAATTTGATTAACACAAGCCTATCCGATGTTATCCTGACGCCAAATGACTTCGAACAGGCGATAAATGACATGCCCATGCACTCTGCCCCAGGGCCAGACTCATGGAACTCTGTGTTCATCAAGAACTGCAAGAAGCCCCTATCACGAGCCTTTTCCATCCTATGGAGAAGGAGCATGGACACGGGGGTCGTCCCACAGTTACTAAAAACAACAGACATAGCCCCACTCCACAAAGGGGGCAGTAAAGCAACAGCAAAGAACTACAGACCAATAGCACTAACATCCCATATCATAAAAATCTTTGAAAGGGTCCTAAGAAGCAAGATCACCACCCATCTAGAAACCCATCAGTTACACAACCCAGGGCAACATGGGTTTAGAACAGGTCGCTCCTGTCTGTCTCAACTATTGGATCACTACGACAAGGTCCTAAATGCACTAGAAGACAAAAAGAATGCAGATGTAATATATACAGACTTTGCAAAAGCCTTCGACAAGTGTGACCATGGCGTAATAGCGCACAAAATGCGTGCTAAAGGAATAACAGGAATAACAGGAAAAGTCGGTCGATGGATCTATAATTTCCTCACTAACAGAACACAGAGAGTAGTCGTCAACAGAGTAAAGTCCGAGGCAGCTACGGTGAAAAGCTCTGTTCCACAAGGCACAGTACTCGCTCCCATCCTGTTCCTCATCCTCTTATCCGACATAGACAAGGATGTCAGCCACAGCACCGTGTCTTCCTTTGCAGATGACACCCGAATCTGCATGACAGTGTCTTCCATTGCAGACACTGCAAGGCTCCAGGCGGACATCAACCAAATCTTTCAGTGGGCTGCAGAAAACAACATGAAGTTCAACGATGAGAAATTTAAATTACTCAGATATGGTAAACATGAGGAAATTAAATCTTCATCAGAGTACAAAACAAATTCTGGCCACAAAATAGAGCGAAACACCAACGTCAAAGTCCTGGGAGTGATCATGTCAGAGGATCTCACCTTCAAGGACCATAACATTGTATCAATCGCATCTGCTAGAAAAATGACAGGATGGATAATGAGAACCTTCAAAACTAGGGAGGCCAAGCCCATGATGACACTCTTCAGGTCACTTGTTCTATCTAGGCTGGAATATTGCTGCACACTAACAGCACCTTTCAAGGCATGTGAAATTGCCGACCTAGAAAATGTACAGAGAACTTTCACGGCACGCATAACGGAGATAAAACACCTCAATTACTGGGAGCGCTTGAGGTTCCTAAACCTGTATTCCCTGGAACGCAGGAGGGAGAGATACATGATTATATACACCTGGAAAATCCTAGAGGGACTAGTACCGAACTTGCACACGAAAATCACTCACTACGAAAGCAAAAGACTTGGCAGACGATGCACCATCCCCCAATGAAAAGCAGGGGTGTCACTAGCACGTTTAGAGACCATACAATAAATGTGAGGGGCCTGAGACTGTTCAACTGCCTCCCAGCACACATAAGGGGGATTACCAACAGACCCCTGGCAGTCTTCAAGCTGGCACTGGACAAGCAGCTAAAGTCAGTTCCTGATCAGCCGGGCTGTGGCTCGTACGTTGGTTTGCGTGCAGCCAGCAGTAACAACCTGGTTGATCAGGCTCTGATCCACCAGGAGGCCTGGTCACAGACCGGGCCGCGGGGGCGTTGACCCCCGGAACTCTCTCCAGGTAAACTCCAGGTGTAGTAGTTCTATTTTGTATTTCTGGATGTTGTATGTCTAGGTGTGTACATGTTTCATCAATACCAGGACCACTGTCTCCATCTGATGCACTTAAGTTGAAGAATAAGACACTTGTACAAAATTTGGGAATCTTTATTGAGGAAACATTTCGCCAGCCAGTTGCTTCTTCAGTCCAATACCACGAAGAACGGTTGAAGAAGAGAAGGAGTTTGAGGTAATTGTGGAAAATACTGTATAAATATTTTTCAGAAATACAGTAGTTATATGTAAATAGATGGCCATACTGTATTTAATAAAAATTATGTTATAAAAAAATGGGAAACTGCGCCTGCACAGAAGAACTCACCATTGTTGTTTGAATTAGACACCAACATTAGTGAATAAAGGGAAGTATTTTTCGTGCTCTAGAGGTTAAAATTGGGCTGACACCTCTCAAATAGGAGCCAAAATTGTTGGATGTGCATTCCTGCATAACTTGAGATATCAGCCAACTGGATAAGACAGCTCCAGGAACCTCAGATAAGTTTGTTTATGTTTATAACTCTGGCCAGTGTTATTTTCATGGATAGACAGTGAGGTTTTCTGAGTATGATACACCTTGATCTTCAGTCAAATTGGTGAGTGATTTTAAGATATTCTCCTTCTGTTATGTATATGTGAATATATATAATCCTTTATTAATTTAATATACAGTCCACAAATTTATATACTTACCAGAATTCCTGGTGATGTATATTTCATTTGTAATTAATAGGTCCAGAGCAACTTGTGGATATGACAGTGGTAGGTATCGAAGGGGAACATTTTTTGCGACCTAGGTGTCTCAAATTCCTACTTGTCTAACTGATAAATAATAATTATCTTTGTTCATTTATGGTTATGTATATAATGATATATTCAGATAAATGTAATTTTCCACATTTAATTTGCCCATTGGCCCTTCAAACCAGATGTAATTAGTGAAGTCATTAATTAGTTAATTACTTAATAATTATATGTGAAATAACAGAAGGAGGTGGATGTTAAGTTCACAAATTTACTTAATGTGTAGTGGATTATAATTATTACAATATTAATTTGGATAAGCCAAGTCAAGTATGAATAAAGATTATATTAATGTGTATAATATTAATTTTGCTATGCCAAATTCTGGCAAGGATTTATATTAATTTGTATAATATTAATTTGATAAGACAATTCTGGCCAAGATTTATATCAGTGTATGGGTAACTGATAAGCCAAGTGTAGCTAATTATATTAATGTGTATAATATTAATTTTTCTATGCCAAATTCTGGCAAGGATTTATTAATTTGTATAATATTAATTTTGATAAGCCAAGTCTGGCTAAAGATTTGTTTGTATTAATGTACATTTAAAATTCATATTATAATTTTCTTACATGTAATTGCAAAGCTCAAGTAGCTAGGATTTATTCAAAGGTAAGTTGCATCAGAGTTGTAAGTTGTAATCAGTGTTATTAATTTAGTTGATTTTAATACATTACATCATGGCTGAAAAGGAGGAAATTAATATAGAAGACAAACACATGGAATATAGAGCGAAGAAAGCATCACTACAGGCTAGAAAATGTCATGTAACCAAGGCATATAATAAGTGCTTGGAATTAATAAATCAAGAAACTGTGAATACTGATGATTTAAAACTGTATTTAGATGCTTTAGAGAATAGATATGATTCATACAAATTATATTACAACAAATATGAAGGAGATTTGTTAGTAAACTGTGTAGATGAGACTGAAGTAGATCTCATGATTAATCAGTATTATGAATTAGAAGAAAAGATTCTTTCTTGTAAAAGTCAGGCTTTGAATAAATTAAAATGTGTAAACCAGGCATTTAATCAATCTGCTCCAACAAATAAGATGTCTTTGCCAAAACTCCAAGAATTATGTTTACCTGGATTTAATCCTGGAGAAAATTGGGAGGAGTTTTGGTCAATTTTTAAAGCAGCTGTGCATGATAGGAGTGATCTAGCCTGTGTAACCAAATTATTTTACCTCAAAGGACAGATTAGAGGAGATGCTCACATACTTATACAAGCCTTTCCCAATGTAGATGACTCTTACAAGGAAGCAGTTGACTTGTTGAAGGTCACTTATGGTAATATAGAACAAAGTAGGTTGGATCTAGTGAATATCATTGTTATTTTAAAATCTCCAGATCACACTTACAAAGGTTTACAGCAGTTTAGAGTTAAACTGGAGAGCACTCTCAAAACTTTAAATAATAAATTTAATCTGAAGGAATCAGACTGGTTATTGAGTGCCATAGTACAGAATAAATTAAGTTGTAAAATACTTGAATGATTCTCGTACAAGTATCACAAGGATTATTTTGGACTGGAGGAAATAAGACTAGGTCTACAAGAATTAATTGCTCAGTTGCAGACCAGCCAACCAACTCATTTTAAAGATGCAACACATAATAACTCTGAGGTATCTGTCAAGTTTCACAAAGGGAAAAATTATCCCAATGGTAATAATCAAATTTCATTTCCTAAAAAGAGTTGCATAGGTGCATATCAAGTAGTAGGAATCAGAATAATGATTCTTCACAAGGTAAGAAGAATAAGTAATCTCCTAAGGGCAGCCCAGTTAATAAGAAAACAGTCAAAGAAAAGAGAGATTGTCTTTTCTGCAAGGGTACTCATTTTTCTAAGAATTGCAATGCATACAATTCAAGGAATGATAAAGTTGAAAGATTGGAGGAACTTGACAGATGTATCAGGTGTTTAGGTAATCACAATGTAAAGGATTGTCATGCCAAATTAAACAACTGTTATCAATGTCACAAAGGACGACACCATATAGTTATGTGTAAGGGTCTATATGATAATGTTGATAATAATGATAATGTTGACAATCCTGACACAACAGTAGCTAATGTAAAAATTGCTGTTAATGTTAATAATGATGGTTTTGCTGAAGTAGCCTTACCTGTGTTACAGGGAAAAATTGATGATAAAAGGCATAAATCAAAAAATGCAAATGCATTATTGGACCAGGATCCCAACGTACTTTCATTAAACGTAAATGTCTTGATGGTATGAAAGTACAGATGGGAGATCCCGCAACTTTAAAATTATCTGGTTTTCTCTCAGATAAAAGGGATCAATTGTATGACACTGTTTATGTAACTGTTAGGTTGGGCAATGAGAAAAAACGTGTTAATGCAGTAATTGTAGATAGACTTCCAGAAAAAATATCTACAGTAGGACTTAATAAAGCTACAGAATGACTTTCACATAATGTAAATTTAGCACCTTCTGGTGTAAGTGATGATTCTGTAGGCCCAATAAATATTTTGATAGGTAGTGACTATTATGCCTCCTTTGTAAAGGGTATGGTAAAGAAATGTGGTGTCACCCTTTTGAAGACTGCAGGAGGCCATGTAATGTATTGTAGGATTCCTCGTAATAATAATTCATGACTAGAGGAAACTACAAATACCATAACTGTGTGTCTTACTCATGAAATCGTACCCCAGTATAATTCTTCCATAGAGGATGGTGTTGAGCCAGTGCATAAATTGTGGGAATTAGACAGCATTGGAATAAATGTAAATGAAGAAAGTCCAGACGATTCTTTTACTCAGGAGCAATACCTGAGAGATGTAAAATTTGAATCTGGACAATACTGGGTACGACTTCCGTGGAGACTGAACCATCCAGAATTGCCCACTAATTACAGAATGGCATATGGACAGTTAAAGGCTCAGCTCCGCGAACTGAGTAAGACACCAGAATTGTTAACTGCTTATAATGATATAATTGCTGAGCAGTTAATTAATAAATTTATAGAAGAGGTACCTCCTGAGCAAGCCAAAATTTATGGTCACTATTTGCCACATCACGGAGTGAAGAAGGATTCTAAGACAACTCCTTTGAGGATTGTGTTTAGTTGTAGTGCCAAGAGTAACAAAAATGTACCTAGTTTAAATGACTGTTTGATGACAGGTCCGTCGTTGACGGAAAAATTAGGAGATATCTTATTAAATTTCAGGGTGAAGAATTATGCCTTTATGGCTGACATAAGTAAAGTTTTCCTAAGAGTGGGTTTACATGACGCTGACCGGGATTGTACCTGCTTCTTATGGCCTGAGAATCCTAGTGACCCATTTAGCCTTCTGAAAACCTTTCGCTTTAGGAGAGTATTATTTGGTGCTACATCAAGTCTGTTCCTACTTCAGGCGACGATAAATGCACATCTTAAACATATGGAAAGTCCATTGAGTAAAGTAATGAGCAAACAATTTTATGTGGACAATTTCCTGGGTGTGACGTCAACTGAAGAGGAACTGTTAATGACTTATGGAGAGGCTAATAAAATATGCAAAGTGCAAACATGCCTCTGAGAGAATGGAATAGTAATTCGTCCAAATTGAAGGACAAAATAAGTAAAGATTACCCTGGAGATGAAGTGCCAAAATGTAGTAATGTATTGGGATTAACTTGGGATACTGAGAGAGATTTGTTAATGTTAAAACCTAATAATTACAGTATGCCCAATAAATTAACTAAGAGAGTTTTGCTTGCTGAAGTTTCCAAATGTTTTGATCCACTAGGTTTAGTGTCACCCCTTACTATAAGAGGGAAATTATTAATACAGGAAGCATAGAAACTTTAAATGTGCTTGGGATGAAATTCTACCTGAGGAATTCATTAACAGGTAGGATGAATTAATTGGTGATTATGAGAAAATTCCAATGTTGGAGTTCCCACACCAGGTGGCCAATCCAAATGGGAAAAATGTACTCCACATTTTTTATGATGCTTCAAAATTGGCATATGGAGCAGTTGCTTACCTTCAATATAATAGTGTTATATCTCTTGTTATGTCTAAGGCTAAAGTGTCTCCAATTAAATCACGTACCTTGCCTCAGTTGGAATCAACAGCAATTTATATAGGTGTCAAATTAGCTAATTAGAGAAGAAATAAGTTGCAGGAGATAAATATTAGCGACACTGTAATTTGGTCTGATAATGAGGTATCCTTACAATGGATTCGTAATGGAAACAGTAAAATTGTGTACGTACAAAACAGAGTCGCTGAAATTAATCAGATGTAAGAGAAGTATAATAGTTTGGGTCAGCATATGTTAACATTTAATCATATACCACATGAGGAGAATCCAGCTGATTTCTTGTCTCAAGGTTTACCTTATGCTAAATTTGTAAATGCTGTATCATAGTTTAAAGGACCGAGCTGGTTGGTAAATAAAGCTAATTGGCCTGTACAAAAGGCATATATTGCTCCTGTTGAAATTACTGTGACCACCACTCCAATAGTTTGTCCTTCCTTAGCCATTTATATAAACAGATATTCTTCTTTACCCAAACTAATCAATGTAACTAAGTTGGTGTTTAAATTTCTAAACAAGATGAATATCTCATATAAGTTTTCACATCCTCTTGAATATTGGATAAAGAGGGTACAGGAAGAAATCTATGGAAATGAGATTAAATTGATAATGGAAAGAAAAATTGTGAAAGGTTCCATAATTGAGAAATTGGTGCTGTATTTAGAGAACAGTGTAATTAGGTGCAGAGGTAGGTTACAAAATGCTGAATTGGGCGATTATGCTAAACACCCTATCTTACTGCCCAAAACTCATCATCTAACAAATTTAATTGTTCTAAATGACCATAAAAATGTAATGAATGGTGGGGTACAAGATACCGTAAATTGTATTAGGGAAACTTTCTGGATTCCACAAGGACGGCAAAGTGTAAAAAGGGTGATTAAATCTTGTGTAATATGTCGCCGTGTGGATGCCAGATCCTATTTGTACCCAGGTCCTCCACCATTGCGAAATGAGCAATTTGAGTCGTTTAGCAACGAACTCCGGCCGGCCGCAGTGTGGAAAATACTGTATATATTTTTCAGAAATACAGTAGTTATATGTAAATAGATGGCCATACTGTATTTAATAAAAATTACGTTATAAATAATGGGAAACTGCGACTGTGCAGAAGAACTCGCCATTGTTGTTTGAATTGGACACCAATGCTAGTGAATAATGGGAAGTATTTTTCGTGCTCTTGAGGTTAAAATTGGGCAGACACCTCTCAAATAGGAGCCAAAATTGTTGGATGTCCATTCCTGCATAACTTGAGATATCAGGCAACTGGACAAGACAGCTCCTGGAACCTCAGATAAGTTTGTTTATGTTTATAACTCTGGCCAGTGTTATTTTCATGGATAGACAGTGAGGTTTTCTGAGTATGATACACCTTGATCTTCAGTCAAATTGGTGAGTGATTTTAAGATATTCTCCTTCTGTTATGTAGATAAATTACACACATGTGTCACTAGCACGTTAAGAGACCATACAATAAGTGTCAGGGGTCCGAGACTGTTCAACTGCCTCCCAGCACACATAAGGGGGATTACCAACAGACCCCTGGCAGTCTTCAAGCTGGCACTGGACAAGCACCTAAAGTCAGTTCCTGATCAGCCGGGCTGTGGCTCGTACGTTGGTTTGCGTGCAGCCAGCAGCAACAGCCTGGTTGATCAGGCTCTGATCCACCAGGAGGCCTGGTCACAGACCGGGCCGCGGGGGCGTTGACCCCCGGAACTCTCTCCAGGTAAACTCCAGGTAACATGTGCAACTGTTGCATATCTTTATTGAGGAAACGTTTCGCCACACAGTGGCTTCATCAGTCCATACGTAGGAGAAACTTGAAGAACAGGAGGAGAATGAGGTAATCAGTCCCTCAACCTTGAGTCGATGTGCTCAGTCCATCAATCTTGAATAGAATACGGCATATGCCGTATTGCAGTGTCTGACAGACATGGAAAGCTGCCATTGTTCTGATTTTATAAACCGGGTACTTCGGGTAATGATTCCTCTGACTCACGAAATCGTAATGACACGGTTGCAAACAAATCATACCACGGGTGGGGTTTGAATCCGCAGGCAGAGAGTCTCGAAACTCCAGACCGTCGCGTTAGCCACTGGGCCAGTTAACTTCAATAAGATTCATCCATTACGATTTCATGAGTCATGTTGACGGCTTTGAGTGGACTTGAGCTAGAGTTCGTCACGGCCATGCTAGCGGGAGATTCGTCTGTAAAAACTTGTATTTGTGGACACAGTGGTGACTATGTTAACCTTCCAATGGTGTAGAAATATACCTAGTTGGATGATCCTTATGGAAGCTAAATGGCCCAGTGGCTAACGCGACGGTCTGGAGTTTTGAGACTCTCTGACCGCGGGTTCAAACCCCACCCGTAGTATAATTTTTCTTAATGATTCCTCTCACTGCCGTCCTAGTCTTCTTATTAGTGCCGTTTACAAGTTGCTGGAAAATTTCGGGAGATAACGGAATGGACGCGCGAAGGAATCAGAACGAATGTTTACCGTGTTATATACCATTAATTAACATTTATTATCATGGCCCATTTGGCAAAGGTGCACTTCGCCGAATTAGCAAAATGAAAATGTGTTATTACCATAAATTTGCGGAATTCAATTTGAGCATAACGAAAAAAATATATCATTGATTTCTAGTAATATTAAATAAATATAAATTAACCTATGATAAATATAGCAGAATTTACCTAAAAAAAATTGCGTTTGTTAAACAGATTTTTTTTTAGATTTTGCCACCGAAGTGGCTAGTTTATTGTGCACCCCATATCCATCCTGTGGACGGTAGCGCGAGAGCATGTGGATACACAAAAGGCCTAGGAACTAGGCCCCAAAGGGTTAACAGGAATACATATTGATTTATATCTACATATCTATAGTTCACTTATCTGTTACAAGAAAATTTAGGAAATTTGCTTAGTATATCTGGTATCTTATTTTAATTAATAAGATATCTTGACATGTCACATAGGTTATTATACTGTCTGACTCTGTATTCCTCAATAAGTGGACAATTAAGCACATAGTGTTCAAGAGAGTGACCATATGCCTGATCACATAATTTACATTTAGTTTGATCATCATCTGTGTGTCTCCCAAACTGCCAGAAGTACTTGTAACCAAGCCTAAGCCTGGCCACTACAACATCAGTCAGTCTGTTCACATTGCAAGTTGCTCCATAAACATACTTATCTACGTTCATGTTATCATAGTGGGTTATAGATCTACTCAGGCTTCTAACTGCATTCCTATAACAATCATCTTCATTATTTACTTCTCTCCTAATATTATTCCTAATGCTAGACACAGTTATACCAAAGTTATATTCTACATTCTCCTTCTGGGTACTCTTCTTGGCTAACATATCAACTTTATCATGAAGGAGTAATCCAATGTGTGATGGGATCCATAGCAATTGTACATTAATTCCTTTGTCCCTAATTTTTGAGTATCTATACCTGACTTCTCCAATGAGCATGTTGTTGGAGTCATTATATGAGTCAAGAGCTTTCAGTGATGACATAGAATCAGTAATGATGATAGAGTCAAGCTCAGTGTCATACCTGGACCTGGAGTTTACCTGGAGAGAGTTCCGGGGGTCAACGCCCCCGCGGCCCGGTCTGTGACCAGGCCTCCTGAAAGGTTAGCTTTAGCGCCATTAGGATTGCAAACAATTCAGTTTGCAGTGTAGACGCCCAGTTGTTAATTCTTATGCCTAACTCAACAAATTGTTACACAAACGCGGGGTTTCTAAGGTTTCTAAGTTAGTTTTGGTCCAAAAATAAAAATCCTCATATCTGTCACAAAAAAAAAAAAAAAATTAACAGCCATTCTGTAAAACAATTTGTTGGAAAAGTATATATATTAATAGAGCTTAACATGCAAGTTGGGTTTATTAGGAACACATGACGATAGTTCCTGTTACTGGACACTTAAGACGAAGTGATGCACATACTCTTGGATAAGATATATCACACACCTTATCAGGTAATACACTAAGGTGAGAGCGAGGTGGGACTGTAGTGTTGACGTAGCTGGTGCAGCTGGCGAGTGTAGTGTTGACGTAGCTGGTGCAGCTGGCGAGTGTAGTGTGACGTAGCTGGTGCAGCTGGCGAGTGTAGTGTTGACGTAGCTGGTGCAGCTGGCGAGTGTAGTGTGACGTAGCTGGTGCAGCTGGCGAGTGTAGTGTTGACGTAGCTGGTGCAGCTGGCGAGTGTAGTGTGATGTAGCTGGTGCAGCTGGCGGTGTAGTGGTGAGCCCAATGGATTTTTTATCCGGTGTTCCTTAAAATAATGCTGTAGACACGAGGAGAAAATGTGATGTTTATGCTGTGATGGTTTACCTGGAGTTTGCCTGCAGAGGGTTTCGGGGGTCAACGCCCCCGCGGCTCGGTCTGAGACTAGGTCTCACGGTGGATCAGGGTCTGATTAGGCAGGCTGTTACTACTGGCCGCACACAAGCTGACGTACGAACCACAGCCCGGTTGGTCAGGTACTGACTTTAGGTACCTGTCCAGTGCCTTCTTAAAGATAGCCAGGGGTCTATTGTAATGCCCCTTATGTAGGCTGGGAGGCAGTTGAAGAGTCTTGGACCCCGGACACTTATTGTGTTGTCTCTCAATGTACTCGTAGCGCCCCTGCTTTTCATTGGGGGAATGTTGCATCTCCTGCCGAGTCTTTTGCTTTCGTATGGAGTGATTTTCGTGTGCAGGTTTGGTACCAATCCCTCCAGGACCTGCCAAGTGTATATTATCATGTATCTCTCTCGCCTGCGTTCCAGGGAATACAAATCAAGGACCTTCAACAGTTCCCAGTAGTTTAGGTGCATTATCGGGCTTATATGTGCCGTGAAAGTTCTTTGTACACTCTCCAGGTCTGCAATGTCGCCAGCCTTGAAGGGGGCCGTTAGTGTACAGCAGTATTCCAGCCTAGAGAGCACAAGCAATTTGAAGAGAATCATCATGGGCTTGGTGTCCATAGTTTTGAAGGATCTTATTATCCATCGTACCATTTTCCTTGCAGATGAGGTAGATACATTGCTGTGGTCTTTGAAGATCCTCTGACATCACTCCTAGGTCCTTCACATTACTTTTCTGCTCTATTGTATGGTTAGAATTTGTCGTATACCCTGACACATTTTTAATTTCTTCAAGTTTCCCATATCTGAGTAGTTGAAATTTTTCCTCGTTGAACTTCAACAATAGTTTTGAGTGGCCCATTCGATGATTTGGTTGATGTCCGCTTGGAGTCTCGCGGTGTCTACGATGGAGGTCACTGCCATGGTATTCCGGGTATCATCAACAAAGGAAGACACGGAGCTATGACCTACATCTCTGTCTATGTCAGAAATGAGGATGAGGAATAGAATGGGAGCGAGTACTGTGCCTTATGGAGCAGAATTTTTCACCGTGGCTGCCTTTGACTTTACTCTGTTTACTATTACTCTTTGTGTTCTATTTGTCAGGAAGTTATAGATCCATCTATCAACTTTTCCTGTTATTCGTTTATCCTGCATTTTGTGTGCTATTATACCATGGTCACACTTGTCGAAAGCTTTAGCAAAGTTTGTGTATACAACATCTGTATTTTGTTTATCCTCTACAGCATCCAGGACCTTATCATAGTGGTCCAGTAGCTGGAACAGGCAGGAGCGACCTGCTCTAAACCCGTGTTGCCCTGGGTTGTGTAATTGATGGGTATCTAGGTGGTTGACGATCTTGCTTCTTAGAACTCTCTCAAAGACTTTTAATGGGATGTTAGCGTTATCCGTCTGTTGTTCTTTGCAATTGCTTTACCGCCACCTTTGCGGAGTGGGGCTATGTCTGTTGTTCTTAGTGTGTGTGGGATGACCCCTGTTTCCATGCTCCTTCTCCATAAAATGCTGGAGGCACGCGATTGGGACTTCTTGCAATTCTTGATAAACACGGAGTTCCACAAGTCTGGGCCTGGGGCAGAGTACATGGGCATGTCATTAACTGCCTCTTCAAAGTCTTGTGGAGTTAGGATAATATCCGAGATTTTTGAGATGAACAGATTTTGGGCTTCGTTCATAAAGAATTCATTTGGGTTGTCGACCCTTAGTCTGGGCAGTGGCTCGCTGAACACTGAGTTATATTGGGACTTTAGTATCTCACTCATTTCTTGGCTATCATCTGTCTATGTCCCATCCTGCCTATGAAGGCAAGTTCTATATTTGCAATTTCTTTGACTAGTGCCTCCCTTCACATTTCCTATATATTGATCCCACTCAGCAGCTCTGTGACTCTACGCCGTCGTCTGTATAGGGAGCATCTCTCTCTTTCTAGTTTACATCTTCTCTTTCTTTTTCTTAATGGAATGTGTCTTGAGCAGAACTCAAGAACCATTTTTTCAAGGCAAATATTCTGATCCGTGTTGTTTAGGATATCTTCCCAGCTTGTTTCACCTAGGACATGGTTTACCTAGGACATGGTTTACTTGATCCCATTGTATGTTTTTATTATTGAAATTGAATTTCGTGAAGAGACCTTCATGATGGCTCACATTTTGCTGGTCTGGAGCCCTGTGTATATATGTCTGTACCTCTATTATCTTGTGATCTGAGTGTATTGTCTTTGATACAGTTATATTAAGTATTAGATTGTCGTTGTCGGTGAAGATGAGGTCCAGCGTATTTTCTAGTCTTTTAGACTCTAATATTTGCTGGTGTAAGGTGAATTTAGTGCAGAGATTTAATAGCTCATGTGTGTGTGAATTTTCATCTGAGCTGCCTCCTGGGGTGATCTCTGCTAAAACATAGTTTGCTATACTCCTCCATTTTAGGTGTTTTAAGTTGAAATCTCCTAGTAGAAAGATGTTTGGGGCAGAAGTTGGGACATTTTCTAGACAGTGCTCAATTTTCACAAGCTGCTCCTGGAATTGCTGGGAAGTTGCATCTGGAGGCTCGTATACCACCACATGACAAGGTTTTGGTTTTCATTCTTTACTGACAAAACTTCAATTGCATCATTTGAGGTGTTTAGTAGTACTGTGCAAATGAGCAACCCACCCTCCCTTGTTGCCTGTTTAGTCTGTCGCATCGGAATAGGTTATAACCTGGGATCCATATTTCGTTGTCATAATGATCATTGATATGGGTCTCTGCGAATGCTGCAAACATTGCATATGACTCCGTAAGCAGTCCCTTGATGTAATGAATTTTGTTGTTTTTTGACGGCTTTAGACCCTGTATGTTTGCAAAGACAAATGTCGTTATGTTGGTGAAATTTAGGGGGTTGTATAGGCTAGCTCTAATATCTGTTGCTCTAGATAGAGGCCAAAGTCCGTGCCTCTGCTCCAGAACTTTTTTCTGTTGGTGTAGGACCATTGTCATTTCTTGGCAGTGTTTATGCTGTGTTGGTAGTGTTTATGTTGTGATGGTAGTGCTTATACTGTGAAGGTAGTGTTTGTGCTGTGATGGTAGTGTTTATGCTGTGATAGTAGTGTTTATGCTGTGATGGTAGTGTTTATACTTAATGGTAGTGTTTATTCTGCGATGGTAGTGTTTATACTGTGATGGTAGTGTTTATACTGTGATAGTAGTGTTTATACTGTGATGGTAGTGTTTATACTGTGATAGTAGTGTTTATACTGTGATGGTAGTGTTTATACTGTGATAGTAGCGTTTATACTGTGATGGTAGTGTTTATACTGTGATAGTAGTGTTTATACTGTGATGGTAGTGTTTATACTGTGATAGTAGTGTTTATACTGTGATGGTAGTGTTTATACTGTGATAGTAGTGTTTATACTGTGAGGGTAGTGTTTATACTGTGATGGTAGTGTTTATACTGTTATGGTAGTGTTTATACTGTGATAGTAGTGTTTATACTGTGATGGTAGTGTTTATACTGTGATAGTAGTGTTTATACTATGATGGTAGTGTTTATACTGTGATAGTAGTGTTTATACTGTGATATTTATACTGTGATAGTGTTTATACTGTGATTTTAGTGTTTATACTGTGATGGTAGTGTTTATACTGTGATCGTAGTGTTTAGTGATTAGTGTTTTTATACTATGATAGTGTTTATACTGTGTTTATACTGTGATAGTAGTGTTTATACTGTGAGGGTCGTGTTTATACTGTGATGGTAGTGTTTATACTGTGATGGTAGTGTTTATACTGTGATGATAGTGTTTATACTGTGATAGTAGTGTTTATACTGTGATAGTAGTGTTTATACTGTGATAGTGTTTATACTGTGATGGTAGTGTTTATACAATGATAGTAGTGTTTATACTATGATAGTAGTGTTTATACTGTGAGGGTAGTGTTTATACTGTGATGGTAGTGTTTATACTGTGATGATAGTGTTTATACTGTGATGATAGTATTTATACTGTGATGGTAGTGTTTATACTGTGATGATAGTGTTCATACTGTGATGATAGTGTTTATACTGTGATGGTAGTGTTTATACTGTGGTGATAGTGTTTTTACTGTGATGATAGTGTTTATACTGTGATGATAGTGTTTACACTGTGATGATAGTGTTTATACTGTGATGATAGTGTTTATACTGTGATAGTAGTGTTTATACTGTGATGATAGTGTTTATACTGTGATAGTAGTGTTTATACTGTGATGGTAGTGTTTATACTGTGATAGTAGTGTTTATACTGTGATAATAGTGTTTATACTGTGATGGTAGTGTTTATACTGTGATGGTAGTGTTTATACTGTGATGGTAGTGTTTATACTGTGATGATAGTGTTTATACTGTGATGATAGTGTTTATACTGTGATGGTAGTGTTTATACTGTGATGATAGTGTTTATACTGTGATGATAGTGTTTATACTGTGATGGTAGTGTTTATACTGTGATAGTAGTGTTTATACTGTGATGGTAGTGTTTATACTGTGATAGTAGTGTTTATACTGTGATAATAGTGTTTATACTGTGATGGTAGGGTTTATACTGTGATAGTAGTGTTTATACTGTGATAGTAGTGTTTATACTGTGATGGTAGTGTTTACACTGTGATAGTAGTGTTTATACTGTGATAGTAGTGTTTATACTGTGATGGTAGTGTTTATACTGTGATAGTAGTGTTTATACTGTGATGATAGTGTTTATACTGTGATGGTAGTGTTTATACTGTGATGGTAGTGTTTATACTGTGATGGTAGTGTTTATACTGTGATAGTAGTGTTTATACTGTGATGGTAGTGTTTATACTGTGATAGTAGTGTTTATACTGTGATGGTAGTGTTTATACTGTGATAGTAGTGTTTATACTGTGATGATAGTGTTTATACTGTGATAGTAGTGTTTATACTGTGGTGTAGTGTTTATACTGTGATAGTAGTGTTTATACTGTGATAGTAGTGTTTATACTGTGATAGTAGTGTTTATACTGTGAGGGTAGTGTTTATACTGTGATAGTAGTGTTTATACTGTGATAGTAGTGTTTATACTGTGATAGTAGTGTTTATACTGTGAGGGTAGTGTTTATACTGTGATAGTAGTGTTTATACTGTGATAGTAGTGTTTATACTGTGAGGGTAGTGTTTATACTGTGATAGTAGTGTTTATACTGTGATAGTAGTGTTTATACTGTGATGGTAGTGTTTATACTGTGATAGTAGTGTTTATACTGTGATGATAGTGTTTATACTGTGATGATAGTGTTTATACTGTGATGGTAGTGTTTATACTGTGATAGTAGTGTTTATACTGTGATGATAGTGTTTATACTGTGATGATAGTGTTTATACTGTGATGGTAGTGTTTATACTGTGATGATAGTGTTTATACTGTGATGATAGTGTTTATACTGTGATGATAGTGTTTATACTGTGATGGTAGTGTTTATACTGTGATAGTAGTGTTTATACTGTGATGATAGTGTTTATACTGTGATAGTAGTGTTTATACTGTGATAGTAGTGTTTATACTGTGATGATAATGTTTATACTGTGATGGTAGTGTTTATACTGTGATAGTAGTGTTTATACTGTGATAGTAGTGTTTATACTGTGATGATAGTGTTTATACTGTGATGATAGTGTTTATACTGTGATGGTAGTGTTTATACTGTGATAGTAGTGTTTATACTGTGATGGTAGTGTTTATACTGTGATGATAGTGTTTATACTGTGATAGTAGTGTTTATACTGTGATGGTAGTGTTTATACTGTGATGATAGTGTTTATACTGTGATGATAGTGTTTATACTGTGATGATAGTGTTTATACTGTGATGATAGTGTTTATACTGTGATGTTTATACTGTGATGTGTGATGATAGTAGTGTTTATACTGTGATGGTAGTGTTTATACTGTGATAGTAGTGTTTATACTGTGATGATAGTGTTTATACTGTGATGATAGTGTTTATACTGTGATGATAGTGTTTATACTGTGATGATAGTGTTTATACTGTGATAGTAGTGTTTATACTGTGATGGTAGTGTTTATACTGTGATGGTAGTGTTTATACTGTGATAGTAGTGTTTATACTGTGATGATAGTGTTTATACTGTGAGGATAGTGTTTATACTGTGATGGTAGTGTTTATACTGTGATGATAGTGTTTATACTGTGATGATAGTGTTTATACCGTGATAGTAGTGTTTATACTGTGATGGTAGTGTTTATACTGTGATGGTAGTGTTTATACTGTGATGGTAGTGTTTATACTGTGATAGTAGTGTTTATACTGTGATGATAGTGTTTATACTGTGATGATAGTGTTTATACTGTGATAGTAGTGTTTATACTGTGATGGTAGTGTTTATACTGTGATAGTAGTGTTTATACTGTGATGATAGTGTTTATACTGTGAGGATAGTGTTTATACTGTGATAGTAGTGTTTATACTGTGATAGTAGTGTTTATACTGTGATGATAGTGTTTATACTGTGATGATAGTGTTTATACTGTGATAGTAGTGTTTATACTGTGATGATAGTGTTTATACTGTGATGATAGTGTTTATACTGTGATGATAGTGTTTATACTGTGATGATAGTGTTTATACTGTGATGATACTGTGATGTTTATACTGTGATGATAGTGTTTATACTGTGATGATAGTGTTTATACTGTGATGTAGTGGCAGTGATTATACTGTGATGGTAGTTGATAGTAGTGTTTATACTGTGATGATAGTGTTTATACTGTGATGATAGTGTCTATACTGTGCTGATAGTGTTGATACTGTGATTTGATGATAGTGTTTATACTGTGATAGTAGTGTTTATACTGTGATGATAGTGTTTGTGATACTGTGATGATAGTGTTTATACTGTGATAGTAGTGTTTATACTGTGATGATAGTAGTGTTTATACTGTGATGGTAGTGTTTATACTGTGATAGTAGTAGTGATGATTGTTTATACTGTGATGATAGTGTTTATACTGTGATAGTAGTGTTTATACTGTGATGATAGTGTTTATACTTTGATGATAGTGTTTATACTGTGATAGTAGTGTTTATACTGTGATGGTAGTGTTTATACTGTGATAGTAGTGTTTATACTGTATACTGTGATTTGATGATAGTGTTTATACTGTGATGGTGATGATAGAGTTTATACTGTGATGATAGTGTTTATACTGTGATAGTAGTGTTTATACTGTGATGGTAGTAGTGTTTATACTGTGGTGATAGTGTTTATACTGTGATGATAGTGTTTATACTGTGATGAGTAGTGATTTATAATGTGATGATAGTGTTTATACTGTGATGATAGTGTTTATACTGTGATAGTAGTGTTTATACTGTGATAGTAGTGTTTATACTGTGATGGTAGTGTTTATACTGTGATGGTAGTGTTTATACTGTGATAGTAGTGTTTATACTGTGATAGTAGTGTTTATACTGTGATGATAGTGTTTATACTGTGATGATAATGTTTATACTGTGATGATAGTGTTTATACTGTGATGATAGTGTTTATACTGTGATAGTAGTGTTTATACTGTGATGATAGTGTTTATACTGTGATGATAGTGTTTATACTGTGATAGTAGTGTTTATACTGTGATGGTAGTGTTTATACTGTGATAGTAGTGTTTATACTGTGATGATAGTGTTTTTACTGTGATGGTAGTGTTTATACTGTGATGATAGTGTTTATACTGTGATAGTAGTGTTTATACTGTGATGATAGTGTTTATACTGTGATGATAGTGTTTATACTGTGATGGTAGTGTTTATACTGTGATAGTAGTGTTTATACTGTGATGATAGTGTTTATACTGTGATGATAGTGTTTATACTGTGATGATAGTGTTTATACTGTGATAGTAGTGTTTATACTGTGATGGTAGTGTTTATACTGTGATGGTAGTGTTTATACTGTGATAGTATACTGTGTTTGTTTATACTGTGATGATAGTGTTTATACTGTGATGATAATGTTTATACTGTGATGATAGTGTTTATACTGTGATGATAGTGTTTATACTGTGATAGTAGTGTTTATACTGTGATGATAGTGTTTATACTGTGATGATAGTGTTTATACTGTGATAGTAGTGTTTATACTGTGATGATAGTGTTTATACTGTGATGATAGTGTTTATACTGTGATGATAGTGTTTATACTGTGATGATAGTGTTTATACTGTGATAGTAGTGTTTATACTGTGATGATAGTGTTTATACTGTGATGATAGTGTTTATACTGTGATGAGTATACTGTGATGATAGTGTTTATACTGTGATGATAGTGTTTATACTGTGATGATAGTGTTTATACTGTGATGATAGTGTTTATACTGTGATGATAGTGTTTATACTGTGATGGGACGAAAATATTATGCTGAATATTAAACCTCATTAACTTGAAAAACGTCTTTACCTGTCAAACTGTTGTCTTCAAAAAAAGGTTTAGTGTCCAATACAGTGTCTGTTGTCTTTATTTTTAATAAATCAAGGCTTTAAAAAACTGAGCGAAAATTATTCTCTGTTTTTCCGGGAGTTTAATAATAATAATAATAATAATAATAATAATAATAATAATAATAATAATAATAATAATAATAATAATATAATGTCTTTATATGCTACAAGTACATGTACAAGGTATACAGACCATAGCTGACGTCAATGACATACTACTATACAGAAAGCCGCTTGTTATGCTGAGCATTTCGGGCAAATTAGGTCAGTTTTGCCCCAGGATGCGACCCACACCAGTCCACAAACACCCAGGTACCCATTTTAAACTGATATGTGAACAGGGACAGCCAGTATCTGGTGGAAACACGTCCCTCATGTTTTTCAGCCGTACCGGAGGAGACTTGAACCCAGGACCTCGGTGTTGTTAATGTTCTTATTAGCATATTAGTTTTATTTTGATCTTCCATTATTTACAGCATCGACTCCTGGCTTATTTTCTTGACTTTTAATATAGCAATTTTTTCTATAATTAATTTACATTGTACTGTTTGGCTTTTGTTGTTGTTGTAAATTGATTTTTCTTTCTATACTTCGTCACTGGTGTTGTAAATTATGTCTTGCTTATGTTAAAGGAAGGTTTGTACAAAATAATAATAATAATAATAATAATAATAATAATAATAATAATAATAATAATATAGTCAGACTTGGCACTAAACCCGAAAGGGTTATGCAGCGCTGCAGGACGGGATGTCCTAAATAATGAATATTGGGAGATCATAGGATAGTAGGTTGCTGGAGACAGGTTTAACGGGAGTTATAAACAATGCTGAAGATAAAACCAAACCAAAGTTGCAGCAATATGTTAGTTGTGTTATAAGTCAAAGTGAGATTCTGCGTCAAAGATAGGACTCAGAGCCAGGAGATCAGGAAGTGTTAGTGCAGCAGGTAGGTGGAGGTGTGGGAGGTGTATTATATACCGTATTCTACCACGGTGACGCGTCGCCTGGTGGCTGAAGCTATCGCTTTACACGGAGAGGCTCCGTGTTCGATTCCAGGCGAGGGTAGAAACAGACGTGTTTCTTTATACCGGTTGTCTATGTTCCTCATCAGTAAAATGGGTATCTGGGTGTTAGTGGACTGGTGTGGGTCGCATCCTGGGACAAAAGTGACCTAATTTGCCCGATATGCTGTGCATAACAAGCGGCTTAGCATAAATGATACTTAAGCAGGCTAAGCACCACCAACCCAGCAACACAGGAGTCACATGATCTCATCGTCTACCTGTCCTCATCCCAACATGGCATTCATCAGGTCACCATGTGTCACTCACACCTCACTCTCCGCCTATATATAATGTCTTTCTACCTCTGTATGTTAGAAGTGATCAAGGTCACAGGACCGAAACGTTTTCTAATATGTCATAGTGTTTGCTTACGTGTCTTTGTAAACCAACTTGTCGGTATTTATTACCAAGGTTTATACCATATAGTAGTATATCAGTGATATGTACCTTGTACATATACTTGTAGAAATAAAGATATATTATTATTATTTTTATTATTGTTCGTACCCTCTGTTAAAGACGATAATTTATTACAAGATGAGAACTAAGAAAGTAACTTAGTAATTCTCATTGTTTTCCCTGTAATACCCGTAATTGAGACCTGTGTCCAATATGTAGGCGGGAGAGTGTAGTCTTTCGGACACTACACCCATGATAATAATATGGCCAGAAACAAAAACATGGTTTAACTGAATGCAATTTATTGTTTATCAACTCAGACCACCGCAAAACAATCCGAGAAAGTAATATCTGTTTACGAACTTATGTCCTAAACTGTTGATCGAGCTTTGGTGTCTGCTTGTTCGTTACCCGAATATCAACGTAACCTTGATCAGCATTGGTGTCTGCTTGTTCGTTACCTGAATATAAACGTATCCTGGATCATCGTTGGTGTCTGCTTGTTTGTTACTCCGAATATCAACGTAACCTGTATCAGCGTTGCTGTCTGCTTGTTCATTACTCCGAATATCATGCCCACCTGCAGACGTTGGAAAGCATCTAATCAAGTTCACGAAGCATGAAAGCACATTATCAGATTCCTCAATACAATAATTAAAATCTTAAGATGTTGAGTGGCAGTTTTAGAGAAAAGACGCGAGGAGAAAAGATGGAGCCCTTGAAATAAATGGATAAGATGATGTTCAATTTCTGCGGCAACCTCAGCAAGTTCCGCAGTGCAGACGCCGGTAACCGTAAGAACGGGAGCTGTGTCCGGAGAATACTTGTCACTCAGCTTCCGTACTTTCTTTTCAGATTGCCCTAACTGAACTAGCGGAAGCTAGTAACGGTACCGGCCCCAGGCACCACGTTTCTGTCAGGCAGAACGAGCACAAGGAGTCCACCAAGATACACATTTCGAGAATGTCTACCCGAGGTTTTGGGGACTACAAATGAAGCTTCTGTTATAACAGATGATGAAAATATTTGTAACAATTCATCTGAAGAAGGCGATGGAAGAGGATCCTCAATAGGTATGGCGTGAGTAAAGTGCCCAGTCCATTCAAACTACCAACGTGAGCAAATTAGGTCAGTTTTGTCCCAGGATGCGACCCACACCAGTCGACTAACACCCAGGTACCCATTTTACTGATGTGTGAACATAGACAACCGGTGTAAGGAAACACGTCCAATGTTTCCACCCCTTCGCTGGGAACCGAACCCAGACCCTCACCGTGTGAAGCAAGAGCTTTTACCACCAGGCCACGGCACCATAAATGAGGAGAACATGTACATTTTGTATTACAGACCCTGTAAAGTCAAAAGTTGTGCTAAATGGTCAAATAGAAAAATTGACGCAAGAAAGAGTAAGAGTACTGTGAAGGCTTACTCACCCCTGTAACAACTTCAGACAGTATTACCAAGGCTGGCTCCTCCTCAGGAAAATTAATGAATAGAAAAAGAAATAATTCACAAAGATAAACACTTTATTATTTATTAATGCAAAGATAAAACAGTGAAACATGAAGGTGTATCCTATTTGAAAGAAAAATGAAAAATGAAATGAAAAAATGACATTTGAATTCAACGCTAATATGTACAGTTATACTGGGGTGTCTGGTGGAGGTTGACACCGTCTTGTAGAAATTGTAGCCGTTACTGATGATGTGGAGGGGGGTCACAGGTGTTGGTGACAACCCAACGGCTAGTTCTTCACAGAGTCTATAGCCTTGAATAGTCAGTCCAGATGACAGGAAAGCAGGTTCTTTACCACTACAAAGATGAGGGGTTGTTGTCTGCTGTCACCTGCAGTTAATCAGGTAGGTAGATCCAAAAATTGACGTCTCCGGACTTTTGCAAAAGTCCTTCTCCTTCAGCGCTTCTTGTTGGTTGGCAGGTGACCCAATCTGTCATTCCAAGCTGGAAAGAGAGACAGGTTACCCTCTGCTTAATAAATCACTCTCCATGATAAGTACAATACCTAAAAGACATGGTGATTATCAAAACATCTAACATGGAGATCAAGGCTGAAAGGACTAAGTTTATTATTGGTCAAAAGTGAAGCTTTCAACCAATAATTCCACTTGAATAGGAGCAGGCTTTTACTTACAGTTGTGTTGGGAGCTGTGAGTCGAGTGATTACTGTTTGGCCGGAGCCCCACATGTCACCTTTTAGGGTGGGGAGAAAGGGAGGGGGGATTGCGGGAGCTATATTTACCCTACCTTAACAAGCAGCCGGCAATCAAACTATCGTTACCATATACTCACTCGCTACTCCTATCTGTTGAACTTTTCCCTCACAAGTACTAGGTTCGAAATGAATATTGGTGCTGATATTTATAACATGGGAGGGGAAGAGAAATGTTCAGTCTCTAACTTGTCGCCACGAGAGTCACATTGAAACCCTCTCTAGAGGAAATGTTGAGCATTAAAATCTCATAATAATGGAACGGTTGAGGCAAAGAAACCAAAAAATCGACATCTGAAATAGAAAATGGTCGTGAAAGAGAAACATACAAAGAGCAAACCGTATACCATTTATTTATGTAGACACGGGCTACAGAATAATATAGTGAAGTGTGAACAAAGGCCTGAAAAAATGGTAAATCAGTGTGCACAAAATGCCTGTTTTCACTAAATGTGTCATCGGGAATAGTATGCAGTGATTGCAGTAAAATAGCTAGAATTTTAGATCTTGTACACAGTCATACAGAGCAGAACTGGGAAAATAACAAATGAGGCTAGAATGCCCCGACCTCCCCATCCCTTATCCTGAGTACTCCAGATTACTTTTATATTCTACTTTAAGAAAGCCATTAGCTGCGAGTAGAAGGATATCAGCAACAGTTAGTAGGTGGTGCCTACTGAATGGGATGAAGACGGTGAGCAGACGTGTAGAAGATTGTGAAAGCTGAGATTGTGAGCTTTTGGGGGGTGGGACAGTGTCTATCACCTGTTTTGTCTCAACATTAAACGCTTCAGTAGTTCCAGGGAATCAGCAGGAAGCAATGGTGCTAATGGAAGGTGAAGACGATGAGAGGTTAGCGATATCCTGGTATAAAGAAACTTGAGTGGGCAAAGGAGGTAGCGGCAGTAAGTAGGAGCAAATGTACTTCCACAACTGTTACTGGCTCACCAGTGCTTTATTACCCTGGTGGTTTAGCCCTTAGTTTTGATAATACTAATAATGTTACTGTCTCAGTAGGGGATAAGGAGCTAGATTCAGAGGTAGGACAAGTGAAGTGTGGGGGAATGCTATGCGGGTTTACCTGGAGAGGGTTTCGGGAGTCATCACCCTCGCGGTTCGGTCTGAGACTAGGCCTCGTGGTGGATCAGGGTCTCATCAACCAGGCTGTTACTGCTGGTCGTAAGCAAACTGACGTATGAACCACAGCCCGGCTGGTTAGGGACTGACTTTTGGTGCCTGTCCAGTGCCTTCTTAAAGACAGAAAGGGGTCTATTGGTAATCTCCCTTTTGTATGCTGGGAGGCAGTTGAACAGTCTTGGGCCCCAGACACTTGCTGTGTTGTCTTTCAGTGTACTCGTGGCGCCCCTGTTTTTCATTTGGGGAATGTTGCATCTCCTGGCAAGTCTTTTGCTTTCATAGGGAGTGATTTTCGTGTGCAAGTTTGGTACTAGTCCCTCTAGGATTTTCTAAGTGTATATTATCGAGTATCTCTCTCGCCTGCGTTCCAGGGAATGCAAATCAAGGGCCTTAAACCGTTGCTAGTAATTTAGGTGCCGTATGGTACTTAATTGTGCCGTGAAAGTTATTTGTTCACTCTTCAGGTCAGCAACTTCGCCTGCCTTGAAGGGGACAGTTAGTGTACAGCAGTATTCCAGCCTAGAAAGAACTAACGATTATAAAAGAATCATCATGGGCTTGGCATCCCTAGATTTGAAGGTTCTCATTATCCATCCAATCATTTTCCTAGCAGATGCGGTAGATTCATTGTTTTGGCCTTTGAAGGCGAGATACTCTGATATTATCACTCCCAGGTCCTTTACATTATTTTTTCACTCTATTATTTGGTTAGAATTTGTTGTATACCCAGATACAGCTTTATTTTCTTCAACTTTTCCATATCTGAGTAGTTGAAGTTTCTCCTCATTGAACTTCATATTGTGTTGAGTGGCCCATTTGAAGATTTGGTTGATGTCCACTTGAAGTCTTGCCATGTCATCGATGGAGGTCACTGTCATGGCAAATCCGTGTAGGTTGGTTTAGTGGCAGGAGTTTTGAATTTCGATGTTTTGGACTCTGAAAAAGTGGAAGCATGCGATAAAGTCTTAGCCATGACTGGCTTTGTAGATGGAGAAACATGTGGGTGAGAAGACGACGAAGTAGGAAGGATAGTATAGACGATAAGGTAAGAACGTCATAGGCAAGTGGTGACTGGCAGTGAATACTACAGAGGTTTAAGGCAGGAGCAACTGTGGAGAAAGAAAGCAATGTGAGTCTCCTTCGAAGGCAGGGATGAAAGACTGCCAAAGGAAATCTCCCTTTCTCTCAAGAAAACCGGCCAATGACGAGAATATGTATGGCAGGATGAGACACTCAACAGTTGAGGCACGTGGGGGTCGGTTGCAGGATGGATTGTAATGGTCAGCTGCACAACAGACTGGGCATTCAGTTAGTGACCTACAATATTTGGCGATAGCAATTTCGGCACTGTATTATTAATTCCCATACTTGTAAACGCTGTCTCACTATAAATTCCAGGGTTGGAAGCTCTCAGCAGTCAATGTCAATTTAGCATTGTCTCGAACTGCGCGAAGAAAGGACCAGTAGATTATGGAACACAAATTTCTCCATAATGCCTTCTTCACCATTCATTAAGTCTTTTTCGACTATGATATACGGAATATGGACTCAGCAGCAGGAATTGAGGGAAAAGGCTTAAGTGTTATTGCAGGAGAGTCGACAGTACAGAAACTATGGAAACTAACCATGTAGGCTTACATTTTGCTCGGCCACCTACCCATGGTCGTCCTTGACCATGTTTGACTGAAAAAAAAACTCGGTCTCTCTCTCGCAGGAACAGGTACAGAACACAAAATAAAAACATACATATATACATGTTGACACGGACAGAAAAAACCTTCCTACAGGGAGGGAAGACAAAAAAGGTGGGGTGTGCTAAACATCGTGGTCCGAGGCAGTGAGCCTTGGCAGGCGCCACTGCATGCCTTCCTGTGTCTGGACAGATACTGAAGCACAGAAGACATCACTGCGGCTGAGCTGTGATGTAACAGTGTACGGTCTGCTCTGGAATGGTTAAGCAGTCATTGTGGAGTGCGGCGTGAGTTGTGGCAGGGACGACTCAGGTGAAGCATTTGGGAGTCGTATCAGCATACACCATAGTGAGCAGGCTAGCGGTCAAAATGACATCATACTTGATGCAGGCTGCTCAATGAGGCTGTGACACGAGTCAGACAGTCGCCTGCCATGAGAGCTACTGCAGCTTGATGTCATTCTCTTGACAGAATTGGAGTCAGAGCAGAGTTTAGTGTAAGCATCCTCAGACTGGATTTCTACACATAACTTCACTCTGACAGTCAGGAGGTGGAGTGAAATGAGTCTCAAAGGGGAGTCGTAGCAGTTATGACTCAGGCATTTATGAACAGTGAGCGTAAGAGCTTTCTGTACGTGGGAATTCGGACGCTCGTAAACTGACACCTGGACTGACTAATGTCAGCTGTCAGTGGTCACAATGGAGTGACATGTAACACTAGGTCTGGACTCAGACCATACTGTGGTCTACACACAAATCTGGGCTCAGAAACCACACATCTGGACACACGTATAACTGTACACATACACTGCACATGCGGTTACAACATGACTTTCTCAAGCAAATGACGCTTTTCTGTGCTAGGAATTAACATGTGATACATCTTCTCTCGAATGTTCTCAATACTGAAAGAAATTGCTCACTGTGAAACTATAACACTGTCGATGTGACATGTGGTGATGTCAGGCATGACATCATGAGGGATGTGGGGTGGCATCACGAGGAGATGTCAGGCAGACATCGAGGGTGACATTGGAAGATTATGTCGGGCAGACATCCTAGGTGACATCGCGAGGTGACGTCAGGCAGACGTCCTGGGTGACATCCTGGCATGACGTCGGGCAGCAACTTGGGCGACGTCACGCAGATGTCCAGGGTGACGTCGCGAAGTGATGTCGGGCAGACGTCCTGAGTGATGTCATAGAACGTCCTTGGTTATGTCAGGAAGACATTGTGAGTGACATCGCAAGGTGTCATAGTGAGGTGATGTCAGGCAGACATCCTAGGATAACGTCGTGAGGTGATATCAGGGGAGTGATGCAGACAGCATGGTGATGTCATGAGTGATGCCAGGCAGCAGACAACAGCATATAGCTTTCGACATCTGGCTTGCTAACCCACGTGGCTTGCTCCACGTTCCCATATCCACACATGGCTTCATGATCTACATGACTTGGAGTGACCTCGGGCACTCAGATACACAGCTCTGGGAAAGAATTCACACTAAATCCACAGAAAAATAGCAGAGGGAGAGTGGCATGAGGCGAGCATGGGTGACGTGAGGCGAGGTGTGTGTGGTGGAGTGACGACCACGTGTGTACCCACCTCACACACGTGGAGAAACAACCACACTGGATGCAGAGCACCACACAACTCACCTCTGATTTGCTGAAATATCTGTGCTGAGCTGAACAGCAACAAGAGCAGAAACATACAGGTGACGCTGAACATGTGACTGAAGAATAGCATGGGAGGCTCTAAAGACTCATGTGATGCAACGAAGATTTCTTGAGGAAAATTCATCATTTCGGTCTGAATCCTGCTGACCCTATATCTGAATAATGAAACATGCAGACAAGACTTCAGGATAATGAATAGAGAGATGGATGCTTCTTGTATGAGGCAATAAAGTGGAGACAATGTCTTCGATTTCCTTCCTTCCTCTGGACAAACACAACCACTGCAACCCCCCTTCCTCTTGCCACCACTGTTTTATCTGCCTTTTGAGTTGATCTGGTAACAGGAATGTGTCATGAGGCATCAGAGGCTTCTTTATTTCGGTTCGTGGTACACAAGCAGTGTGCTCAAGTGCCCAGTGTGACCCAGAGGGCCATGACCGCGAGGGAGAGAGCAGTGGAGTTGCTGACTCTAGGATGCTCGGTAGCCCAGTGAGAGCCAGGCAGGCCTGAACATGCTTACTCAGAGACCTGTCCTCTAGTGGAAACTGTGAAAGCTAGCCATGTAGGCTTACTGTCTACACCAGACCCTTAGCGTGTGAAGTGAGAGCTTTGCCAACCAGGCCACGGATCCCAATGTATGATACTCTATGTCACTGTATTTGTGTATACCTGAATAAACTTACACTCTTTATAGCTTGAAGTGCTATGCTAATACTTTGATAAGAAAGATGATCTGTAGATGTCATTAGTTGAAGAGTAAATATTTTTGTCCACGAGCTACCTTGAAATATAGATTGGAGGAGGAGAAACTAAAACTATGGTTAAGGTCAAGTAAAGGTTAAAAGTATCAAAAGATGCCAGTCATACAGCAAAGTGCTGCCAGAAGGTGATACAACGTTCGAGGACTTGCCAGGGACATTTAAGGATGCTGCTGAGGAAGGAAGGAAGAAACCCCGAAGGAGGCAAAGAGAAGGATAGGAACTGATAGCTCCATGGAGAAACACAAAAAGGACCTCACATCCTTCTCCACATCCAAACGGTCCCATTGTGAGACAGTGCAGATGCTGCAAGGAACTTGCTCCCTGTGAGGAAAAAGTTCAACAGATATGAGTAGCGAGCGAGTATATGGTGACGATAGTTTGATTGCAAGTCTGCTTGTTAAGGTAGGGTCAGTGTCTAGCTCCCCCTATCCCCCCCCCACTTTTTCTCCACCGGGAAAGGTGACGTGTGGGGCTCTAACCAAATGGATAATCACTTGACTCACAGCTCCCAGCACAACTGTAAAAGCCTCTGCTCCTGTTTTTAATGGATATATCATCTTGACGGATTATTCAAGGCTAGACACTGTGACGAACTAGTCATTGGGTTGTCACTCAACAGCTGTGACACCCTTCACATCCTCAGCAACAGCTACAATTTCTACAAGGCGCGGTGTCAACAACATCAGACACCCCAGTCTAACTGTACATATTAGCGTTGAATTCAAACATCATTTTTATATTTCATTTTTCATTTCTCTTTCACATAGGATAAAAGTTCATATTTAAATGTTTTATATTTTCAATTATAACAATAAAGTGTTTATATTTGTATGTTATTATTCTTTTTCTATACATGAATTTTCCTAAGGAGGAGCCAGCCTTGGTAAGACAAACTTAAGATCTTACAGGGCTGAGTAAGCCTTCACAAGTGGTGACCTTGCCAGGATTACTCGACTGAATCAAGATTCAGCTCCATCTCGAATCTACCACTGGACCTTCAATGCTGCATACCACAGACGGTTACCACCAGCCATGAGTAATCATTCTCTATGGTAGGACTACAGTACAGGTATTTAAAATATTTGGTGATTGTTATAGTCTCAATTTATTGTAAGTCAAGTCAAGGCAGGAGATACTAGTTAATTCTGTCACCTTGTGTTTTGGAGCTTGAAGCAATTTGGAGGAACAAACTCTAGGGACCCAAGATTTTCCAGTAACAAATTGTTTCATTGAGCTCTATTTATTATATCAAGGGAACTGTTGTAGGACACTCTTGATTTGTTGGAGAAGATTGGATGGTCAAGGGACCCCATTCAACTTACTGTTTGGTTGGAGCCGGCATAGAACCTTCCATTTTTATTCATACATACTGTTTAATCAAAGCAGGGATCGAACCCTCCGTTTTATTTACAGTTTGAGTGGAGCAGGAATTGAACCCTCCATTTTCTTTGATACCCATTTCATTTTCCCCTGATAGTTTAAGTTATTCTTGCAAACATGGAGGAATACCAGTTTTGGATGAACGCTGGGAGTAAGTTAGGAATAACGAGGGGAAAAAATTAGAAGCTTTCATTAGCGCTAAGATCCAGGAAAGAATTGAAAAAGAAAGAATTGAGAGAGAAGAAATCAGAAAGAGAAAGAGAAGAGACAAATGAGAGAGAGAGAGAATCAAGAGAAAGAGGAGAAAAAGGAGAGAAAGAGAATCGAAAGAGAAGACTAAAAGGAGCGTGATAGACTTGATTGTGAGGAGAGAGCTAAAGTATGGGAGGAGCAAGCTAAATTAAGAGAACTTGAGGAAAGAGCAAAAGATAGAGAACATGAGTAAGAGAGAGAGAAAAAGATCATGAGGTAGAGAAATCTCGCCTTGAATTAGAAAATAAAAAGTTAACTTTTACACGACAACAATTAGAGGAAGGAGTAATTGAACATTTTACAGCTAGTGCACACATTCCAACACCTAATTTACCTTTCTTCAAAGAGGGTGAAGTCATAACTTCACACATTATTAGGTTTGAAAATACCGCTACCCTCTGTGAATGGCCAGCTGTCACCTGGGCTACCAGGTTTGGTATGTTATTTTCTGGTACAGCTTTGAATATCTATGCAACTTTGTCGCAGGATATCATATATAATTATAACCTACTGAAGAAGGCAATCCTTAAAGCATATCAAAAAACCACAAATTCTTATAGAAAATATTTCAGGTATGCCACCTTACAGCCTGGCCAAAACTTTCAGCAGTTACAGGTGACACTCTCTCGTTTGTTCGACTTTTGGATAGAGAGCTCAGGAATTGATCACAGATATGAATCTCTTAGAGACTTCATGGTTGCTGACCAGTTCCTGACAGCTCTTCCCGCCAGATAAGAATATTCATTAGAGAACGTAACCTGATTAAAGCTGAGGAAGTTGCTGAGGCTGCTGACTTGTATGCTGAGGCTCACAATTCCTATAAAGACCTAAAGGGATCGAACCCTAAGAGCAAGCGTTCACCAGATCTTAAGAAATCAAAGCCTCTAGTGGAAAGTAAACTAACGTCATTTATTCCGGTTTGTCATTTATGTAGTGTTTAGGGACATAAACGTCCCGATTGTCCTTCTAAGAAAGTGCAAAAAGTTGGAAGATGTTTCAAAGACTGTAATGACCAAGCACCCTTCTGTTCAGGAACAGTTAATGGAATTAATGTATCTACCATTTTACGAGACACTGGATGCACATGTATAGTAATTTCTGATAAGCTGTTCCCTAACCTTAAAGAAACTGTGAAGGCTTACTCAACCCTGTAACAACTTCAGACAGTATTACCCAGGCTGGCTCCTCCTCAGGAAAATTAATGAATAGAAAAAGAAAAAATAACAGACAAACATAAACACTTTATTATATAGAAAATATAAAATATAAAACACTTAAATATGAAATATTAATCCTGCATTAAAGAAAATGAAAAATGAAAAATATAAATAACTGAATTCAACGCTAATTTAAAATTTGGGTGTCTGGTGTTGGTGACACTGTGTTGTTGAAATTGTAGCCGTTGCTGATGATAGGGGAGGGAGTTGCAGGTGTTGGTTACAACCCACCGGTTCGTTCTTCACAATACAGCCGTGAGTATTTTATCCCGATGACAGGAAAGCAGGTTCTTTACCACTGCAATGATGAGGGGTTATGTCCTGCAATTTCATACAGGTGCACAGGCAATTAAATCCAAAAAGGGGAAGTCTCAGGACGTTAGTCCATCTCCATCAGTTCTGCTCGTTGATTGGCAGGTGACCCTCTCTGTCATCCAAGCTGGAAAGATAGACAGGTTACCCACTGCTTAAGAAATCACTCTCTATGATAAGTACAATACCTAAAAGATGTGGTGATTATTACAACAGTCAACCTAGAGCAAGACTGAAAGGACAAAGTTTATTATTGGTCAAAAGTGAAGCTTTCAACCAATAAAACCACTAGAATACAAGGCAGGCATGTACTTACAGTAGTGCTGGGAGCTGTGAGTCTAGTGATTACTGTTTGGACCGGAGCCCCACACGTCACCTTTCGGGGGGGGGGAAGAAGGAGGGGAAGGGATAGCGGGAGCTAGATTGACCCTACCTTAACAAGCAGCCGGCAGTCAAACTATCACTTTCGGGGGGGGGGGGAGAAGGAGGGGAAGGGATAGCGGGAGCTAGACTGACCCTACCTTAACAAACAGCCAGCAGTCAAACTATCAATTTCGGGGTGGGGGAAAAAAGGCGGGAATAGCGGGAGCTTGACTTTCCCTACCTTAACAAGTAGCCGGCAATGAAACTATTGTTACTATATACTCCCTCTCTACTCTTACCTATTGAACTTTTCCCTCACACTCCCCCATACCAAGACTTATAGTCAAGGAGTATAAGAAGAATAGGCGAGGAAGAGGTTCTAACATATGGAAGTCGCTTAAGGCAAGAAATCTTCTACTGACTGTCACGACTTAACCAGTCAGAGAAATAATTGGAAGAACCATTGATATACACAATATGGAACTTATAAGCCTGGAGTGCCAATGTCCACCTCAAGAGGCGACTGTTGGTTCCTTTAAAAGTTTCTAGGTATATCAAAGGTTTGTGGTCAGTTTCTAAAATAAATTCTTTTCCCAGCAAATAAAATCTAAGTTTGGAGATACCCCACACAAGGGCCAAACATTCCTTTCCTATGGTGGAGTATCTCGTTTCTGCGGGAAGGAGTTTCTGGCTTAGGAAGCATACAGGGAAGGGAGTACCATCATGGTATTGTAGTAGCACCACACCTAAGCCAGTATTGGAGGCATCAGTTCTTAAACAAAATGTTTTATTAATATCTGGAATCTTAAGTATAGGGTCTTTCGAAAAGATACTTTTAATCTCATTAAACTTTTCCCGAGCTACGTCGGAAAGTTCAAGAGGTTCCTTCACAGACTTTTTAAGGAAGTTGGATAAGATGCCTGTAAGATCAGTAAGGTTCGGGATGAACCATGCATAAAAATTGACAGAACCAAGAAAGCTATGCATGAGCTTCTTGGTTTTGGGGAATTTAAATTCTAATAAAGGTTTGATCTTACTGGGGAGAGGCTGCAGAGAGTTATTAGAAAGCATCAGTCCAAGATATCTAATCTTGTTATCCCCAAGGAAGCATTTCTTCGGCTTGGCAGTGAGGCCATGTGAGCGTAACCTACGCAAAGCTGATGTTAATGTTTGGATATGTTCGCCCCACATAGATGTCATTACATAAATGTTATGAAAATAAACTGAAACATTTGGCATATTACCCAAGACCTTTCTCATCAGTCTCACGTAGGTAGCACAGGCAGTTACCAAACCGAAGGGCATAGTTCTACATTGCATCAGTCCTTAGTGTGTGGGAAAAGCGGTGTACTGCTTAGAAGAAGAATCTAACATTACTTGATGATATGCCTGCGCAATATCAATCTCTGAAAAGAAGGAAGAGTCATAAAATTTGTGTAGATTGCTATCTATTGAGGGCATAGGCTCAGCATCCCACCGAGTTATTGCATTAAGGACTCTGAAGTCAATAGCAAGTCTATATGAATTATCCTCCTTCTTAACCATGACTACTGGTGAACAATATGAAGATACTGAAGGTTCAATGATCTTTAGTTTTAATAATTTGTCTACCTCTCGGTCAAATGCATCCGAAGGTGAACTGGAACTGGGTATAATTTTCATTTGATAGGATTGTCCGTGGCTAAGTCAATCTTATGGACTACCGTGGAGGTAAAACCTGGAATATCAGTGAAGATGTCTGAAAAGTTACTCACGCATTGAAGTAGTTCATGTCTCTTATGGTCATCCACAGATTCATTAATATTAATGTTGGTTGCGTCCGAGTGGTCAAGAGTCACCAAGTCATGTAGTTCTTCATCATAGTCAAGTTAGAGGTGTTAATTACGCACACCTTACATTCTTCAGTAGTCGTATCAAGTTCGTGTGGAAAAACTAAGTCAAAGTTATTAAGGCAGTTAACCGAATTTCTTCGGTAATATTTCTTAAGGATGTTGATATGATAAAGTTTAGGTTTCCCCTTGACTTCTATGAGGTAGTCAACTTTCCCACAAATTTTTAATACTTTATATGGACCTTTCCATGCTACTAATAATTTATTTGACTTGATCGGCAAAAGTACAAAAACTTCATCCCCTACTTTAAAACTTCTCCTCTGACTTTTGGAATCAAAATAGGTTTTGTACTGGTCCATTGATAAGCTTAAGTTTTTCGAAACTATGTCTGAGGTCTCCTCAAGTTTGGATCTAAAGTCAAGGAGAAACTGGTAAGAAGACTGAACCTCAGCACTCACCTCCTCATTAGTCCATAAGTCATGAAGGATGCACAATGGGCCTCTGGCCTGTCTACCATAGAGAAGTTCAAAAGGTGAAAACCCCAAAGAGTCACTGGGAACTTCCCTCATGGCAAACAAAGCACAGGGTAGGTAACGATGCCACTCCTTAGGTTTAAGGAAGCAAAGTTTCCTTAAAATGGACTCGAGAATCGAATGCTGGCGCTCAATCCTCCCATTACAGCTGGGATGATAGGGTGTGGTGAAGAGAGGCTTCACTCCCAGAAGTTGGTATAGATGTTGCATTAAGTCAGATGTGAATTGTGTCCCACGGTCAGACAAAATTTCTCTAGGGATGCCCACTCTGGAGAAGATGGACAAAAGGGCTTCAGCCACCTGTGTAATGGTTATGGACTTTAAGGGTATGGCTTCAGGGAAACTCGAAGCATAATCAATTAATGTTAATATATATCTATACCATCTTTTAGGAGTGAAGAAGAGCAGAATGTAAGTGTGGGGGAGGTACGTGAGGCATTACGCAAAATGAAAGGGGGTAAAGCAGCTGGAACTGATGGGATCATGACAGAAATGTTAAAAGCAGGGGGGGATATAGTGTTGGAGTGGTTGGTACTTTTGTTTAATAAATATATGAAAGAGGGGAAGGTACCTAGGGATTGGCAGAGAGCATGTATAGTCCCTTTATATAAAGGGAAAGGGGACAAAAGAGACTGTAAAAATTATAGAGGAATAAGCTTACTGAGTTTACCAGGAAAAGTGTACGGTAGGGCTATAATTGAAAGAATTAGAGGTAAGACAGAATGTAGGATTGCAGATGAGCAAGGAGGTTTCAGAGTGGATAGGGGATGTGTAGATCAAGTGTTTACATTGAAGCATATATGTGAACAGTATTTAGATAAAGGTAGGGAAGTTTTTATTGCATTTATGGATTTAGAAAAGGCATATGATAGAGTGGATAGAGGAGCAATGTGGCAGATGTTGCAAGTATATGGAATAGGTGGTAAGTTATTAAATGCTGTAAAGAGTTTTTATGAAGATAGTGAGGCTCAGGTTAGGGCGTGTAGAAGAGAGGGAGACTACTTCCCGGTAAAAGTAGGTCTTAGACAGGGATGTGTAATGTCACCATGGTTGTTTAATATATTTATAGATGGGGTTGTAAAGGAAGTAAATGCTAGGGTGTTCGGGAGAGGGGTGGGATTAAATTTTGGGGAATCAAATTCAAAATGGGAATTGACACAGTTACTTTTTGCTGATGATACTGTGCTTATGGGAGATTCTAAAGAAAAATTGCAAAGGTTAGTGGATGAGTTTGGGAATGTGTGTAAAGGTAGAAAGTTGAAAGTGAACATAGAAAAGAGTAAGGTGATGAGGGTGTCAAATGATTTAGATAAAGAAAAATTGGATATCAAATTGGGGAGGAGGAGTATGGAAGAAGTGAATGTTTTCAGATACTTGGGAGTTGACGTGTCGGCGGATGGATTTATGAAGGATGAGGTTAATCACAGAATTGATGAGGGAAAAAAGGTGAGTGGTGCATTGAGGTATATGTGGAGTCAAAAAACGTTATCTATGGAGGCAAAGAAGGGAATGTATGAAAGTATAGTAGTACCAACACTCTTATATGGGTGTGAAGCTTGGGTGGTAAATGCAGCAGCGAGGAGACGGTTGGAGGCAGTGGAGATGTCCTGTTTAAGGGCAATGTGTGGTGTAAATATTATGCAGAAAATTCGGAGTGTGGAAATTAGGAGAAGGTGTGGAGTTAATAAAAGTATTAGTCAGAGGGCAGAAGAGGGGTTGTTGAGGTGGTTTGGTCATTTAGAGAGAATGGATCAAAGTAGAATGACATGGAAAGCATATAAATCTATAGAGGAAGGAAGGCGGGGTAGGGGTCGTCCTCGAAAGGGTTGGAGAGAGGGGGTAAAGGAGGTTTTGTGGGCAAGGGGCTTGGACTTCCAGCAAGCGTGCGTGAGCGTGTTAGATAGGAATGAATGGAGACGAATGGTACTTGGGACCTGACGATCTGTTGGAGTGTGAGCAGGGTAATATTTAGTGAAGGGATTCAGTTAGTTAGTTAATATGTTTATTATGCACCCCATACCCATCCTGTGGGCGGTAGTCAAAAGATTACAGAGGTACATAATGGGTCCAGGGACTGGGCCTCAAAGTTTTGATAGCTGAGCAAGTTACAGAGGTAATGAATTCACAATTAACAAAGGTAATGAACTCACAATTTACAAAGGTAATGAACTCCAGGTAGGTCTAGTCGCAATCATGACAAGTTACAAAGGTATTTACAATTACAGAGGTACACAATGGGTCCAGGGACCGGGCTCCAAAGTTTTGATGGCTGAACTAGGTACAAGGTAATGAACTCACAAGTTACAAAGGTAATGAACTCACAAGTTACAAAGGTAATGAATACTGTAAGAATGGTTACTTACGTTTATACATGGCTGCAATCATGAACAAATTTTAGAGTAATGAGCAATTCACACTTCCACACCCGGTCACAACTGTAGTGAGTTATTGGTGCAAATGTTGATTGCTGAGTCTCTCTCTCTCACACACACACACACACACGCACACACATACAAATTCATACACACACACACATAAACACACACACACACACACACACACACACACACACAAACACATAAGGGATTCAGGGAAACCGGTTATTTTCATATAGTCGGACTTGAGTCCTGGAAATGGGAAGTACAATGCCTGCACTTTAAAGGAGGGGTTTGGGATATTGGCAGTGTGGAGGGATATGTTGTGTATCTTTATATGTGTATGCTTCTAAACTGTTGTATTCTGAGCACCTCTGCAAAAACAGTGATAATGTGCGAGTGTGGTGAAAGTGTTGAATGATGATGAAAATATTTTCTTTTTGGGGATTTTCTTTCTTTTTTTTTGGGTCACCCTGCCTCGTTGGGAAACGGCCGACTTGTTGAAAAAAAAATATATCTATGTCCGCCAGATGAAAGTGGAGATAAAGGACCAACGATGTCAATAGCTACTCTTTCAAAAGGTACCGTAAAGACTGGCAATTTGACCATAGGTACTCGCCTGGTACCTCGGGAGGATGACAGTTGGCAAGCTTTACACGATGTACAATAGGTAGTGAAATCTGAGGACATTTTTGGCCAAAAATAGGTTTCCCTAATTTTATTTAAGGTTTTACGATGCGAGAAATGTCCGGCCACTGGCAGGTCATGAGCCATTTTAAGAACAGTCTCTCTGCATTGACTTGAAACAACAAAGATGGAATAGTCTATCTCATCTGAATTTAATTTGAATACTGACTTGTACAAGATACCTTTTATATATTCAGATTTATATGAAAAGTTTTTCCTTTGGATAACTTGATTTTGTTTAGCAGCATTATGGCAATTCTGAAGAGAAGGGCAATTACGTTGTAAATTGACAAAGGAGTCCTTCGATATATCTAAAGGCTTAAAGTCAGGGAAAATCAAAGGATGGATAGTAGGAGAAGCATGGGCTTTGGTCTGAGCCCTAGTCAAGACATTTATAGTATCGGAGGTGATATCTTCACTTTCATCTAACAAGTGAACCGGTGATCCTACTTCCTCGCTTTCGAGAGTATCATTACTGGTTTTTAATCCCACATGAATCTCACGAGACATTGTCTCATCTGAACTTTCGAGGGGCTTCTCTGACTCTACAGGAAGAGGATCTGAAAAGCTTATGTCCATCTTTGGTGATGAAAGGTCAACCTCAGAAGGAAGAATGGCACCTTTTACATTACCTATTAGTACGGAGCAAGAAGTGATGGGAGCTAGTACTGCTTCAGACCAACCTGTGAACCATTTAGACCTAATGTAATAACGGATGGTAGGAAAAGTGTCTGTACGGCCCAAGTAGTCTGCAAGAATAGCAGAGGAATGAGTTTCTTTAAGGTTAGGGAACAGCTTATCAGAAATGACTATACATGTGCATCCAGTGTCTCGTAAAATGGTAGATACATTAAGTCCATTAACTGTTCCTGAACAGAAGGTTGCTTGGTCATTACAGTCTTTAAAACATCATCCAACTTTTTGGACCTTCTTAGAAGGACAATCTGGACGTTTATGTCCCTTAACACCACACAAATAACAAACAGGAACAAAAGAAGTCATTTTACTTTCCACTAGAGGCTTTGATTTCTTAAGGTCTGATGAACCCTTGCCCTTAGGGTTAGATCCCTTCAGGTCTTTATAGGAATTGTGAGCCTCAGCATACAGGTCAGCAGCCTCAGCAACTTCCTCAGCTTTAATTAGGTTACATTCTCTGATGAATGTTCGTATCTGATGGGGAAGAGCTGTCAGGAACTGGTCAGCAACCATGAAGTCTCTAAGAGATTCATAACTGCGATCAATTCCTGAACTCTCTATCCAAAAGTCGAACAAACGAAAGAGTGTCACCTGTAACTGCTGAAAGTTCTGGCCAGGCTGTAAGGTGGCATACCTGAAATCTTTCCTGTTAGAATTAGTGGTTTTTTGATATGATTTAAGGATTGTCTTCTTCTGTAGGTTATAATTACACATGATATCCTGCGACAAAGTTGCATAGATATTCAAGGCTGTACCAGAAAATAACATTCCTAACCTGGTAGCCCAGGTGTCAGCAGGCCATTCACAGAGGGTAGCAGTATTTTCAAACCTGATAATGTATGAAGTTATGTCTTCCCCCTCTGTGAAGGGAGGTAAATTAGGTGTTGGAATATATGCACTGACTGCACGTTGTTCCATTACTCCTTCCTCTAATTGTTGTTGTGTAAAAGTTAACTTTTTATTCTCTAATTCAAGGCGAGATTTTTCGAGCTCGCGATCCTTTTCTCTCTCAATTAACTCATGTTCTCTAGCTTTTTCCTCAACTTCTCTATCCTTTGCTCTTTCCTCAAGTTCTCTTAGTTTAACCTGTTCCTCACGTATCTTAGCTTGTTCCTCACATATTTTAGCTTGTTCCTCACGTTCCCTATCCTTTGCGCTTTCCTCAAGTTCTCTTAATTTAACTTGTTCTTCATGTACTCTAGCTCTCTCCTCACGATCAAGTCTATCACGCTCCTTTTTGTCTTCTCTCTCTCTTTATAACTGTCTTTCTTGGATTTCTCTCTCAATTCTTTCTCTTTCCTTTTTCTCTTCTCTTTTGATTCTCTCTCTCTCCTTTTCTTCTTCTCTTTCCCTTTCTGTCTTTCTTCCCTCTCAATTCTCTCTCTTTCAAGTCTTTCCTGGATCTTAGCACTAGTGAAAGATTCTAAATTTTTCCCTGTTTTCCTAACTTACTTGCAGCGTTCATCCAAAACTGGTATTCATCCATACTTGCAAGAATAACTTAAACTATCAGGGGAAATGAAACGGGTATTAAAGAAAACGGAGGGTTCAATTCCTGCTCCGCTCAAACTGTAAATAAACCAGAGGGCTCGATCCTACTTCAATTAAACAATATGTATTAATTAAAACAAAGGGTTCTATGCAGGCTCCGAGCAAACAGTAAGTAGAATGGGGTCACTTGACCATCCACTCTTCTCACCAACAAATCAAGAGTGCCCTATGACAGTTCCCTTGATATAATAAAGAGCTCAATGAAACAAATTGTCACTGGAAAATCTCGGGTCCCTAGAGTCTAATCCTCCAAAGTGTTTCAAGCTCACACAAAAATAGATGACAGAATTAACTAGTATTCCTGCCTTGACTTGACTTACAATAAATTGAGACTATAACAATCACCAAATCTTTTTAATACCTATACTGTAGTCCTACCATAGAGAATGATTACTCATGGCTGGTGGTAACCGTCTGTGGTATGCGGCATTGAAGTTCCAATGGTAGATTCGAGATGGAGTTGAATCTTGATTCAGTCGAGTTGATCCTGGCAAGGTCGCCACATGTGAAGGCTTACTCAGCCCTGTAACAACTTCAGACAGTATTACCCAGGCTGGCTCCTCCTCAGGAAAATTAATGAATAGAAAAAGAAATAATAACAGACAAACATAAACATTATTATATAGAAAATATAAAATATAAAACACTTAAAAATGAAATATTAATCCTACATTAAAGAAAATGAAAAATGAAAAATATAAATAACTGAATTCAACGCTAATATAAAACTTGGGTGTCTGGTGTTGGTGACACTGTGTTGTTGAAATTGTAGTCGTTGCTGGTGATAGGGGAGGGGGTTGCAGGTGTTGGTTACAACCCACCGGTTCGTTCTTCAGAGTATAGCCATGAGTATTATATCCCGATGACAGGAAAGCAGGTTCTTTACCACTGCAATGATGAGGGGTTATGTCCTGCAATTTCATACAGGTGCACAGACAATTAAATCCAAAAAGGGGAAGTCTCAGGACGTTAGTCCATCTCCATCAGTTCTGCTCGTTGATTGGCAGGTGACCCTCTCTGTCATCCAAGCTGGAAAGATAGACAGGTTTCCCACTGCTTAAGAAATCACTCTCCATGATAAGTACAATACCTAAAAGATGTGGTGATTATTACAACAGTCAACCTAGAGCAAGACTGAAAGGACAAAGTTTATTATTGGTCAAAAGTGAAACTTTCAACCAATAAAACCACT